>NW_024080668.1:3535835-3550779 GCF_003009895.1 Hyaena hyaena | reverse complement strand
GCAGTCAGCACAGAGCCCGACGCGGGGCTCGAACCCACGAACCGCGAGATCATGACCCAACCGAAAGTCGGACGCTTAACCGACTAAGCCACCCAGGCGCCCCAATCCAATTCCTCTTCTGGTCTGCACATTGCATGATATCTAAAGAGGTAGTTATCTAGTTCTTAAATACCTCCAGGAAAAATGATTCCACCTAATACACAAATGTTTACACCAAATTAAGAGAATGCAATGGACATTTTATTTTTAAAATGTTATCTCCATTGGGGTGCCTGAGTGGCTCAGTAAGTTGAGCATCTGCCTCTTGATTTCCACTCAGGTCATGATCTCACGGTCGTGAGGTCAGGCTCCAGCCTGGGCATGCAGCCTGCTTGGGTTTCTCTCTCTCCCTCTCCTTCTGCCTCTCCCCTGCTCGCTAACTCTCTCTCTCTTAGAAAAACAAAAGTTATCTTCATTGTAAAAACTAAATGAGTAACAATAAGTGAGAGTGTGTGGAGAGTTTTATAGTTGTCTAGTGCTTTATGGGCGCCTGGCTGGCTCAGTTGGTTGAGCGATCAACTCTTGATTTCAGCTCAGATCATAATCCCAAGGCTGTGAAATCGACCCCCACATTGGGCTCTGAATTGAGCACTGGAGCCTGCTTAAGATTCTCTCTCTCTCTCTCTCTCTCTCTCTCTCTCTCTCTCCCCCTCCACTTCTGCCTCCCTCCCTCACTCACATACTCTCTCTCTCAAATAAAAAGAAAAGAAAAAAACTTTAAAGTATTCAAAGGACTCTCATCATCTCATTTAATCTATACAAATAATCTCATGAAGTAGGTAGGACATGAAGCTATCTGGGTTCATGTACCAGAAAGAAAATGTTTATCCCAAAACTAAGAAATGGAAAAATTGTGCATTTTACATCTTTACAGTTGGAGAAAAATCATTGGCAATGAGCCATTTAAAATTAACTTGTTTGGGGGCGCCTGGGTGGTTCAGTCGGTTAAATGTCCAACTTTGGCTCAGGTCACAATCTCGCAGTTCATGGGTTTGAGCCCTGCGTCCAGCTCTGTGCTGACAGCTCAGAGCCTGGAGCCTGCTTCAGATTCTGTGTCTTCCTCTCTCTCTCCCTCTCCCCTGCTCATGCTCTGTCTCTCAAAAATGAATAAACATTAAAAAAATTTTTTTAATAAAAAAACAAAATAAAATTAACTTGTTTGGTGTTCTGCTTCTGGTCACTGTTTGACTCCATTTCATGCTTTCATATTAATTAGCCGGATGGAACACTACAGTCAGAGGATGGAAATCTGTTATTTCAATGTGTATTCTTACTATGTGCATTCTTACCATGTACTTCCAAAATGCATGATTTTTCTTTTTGTAGTAGCCTCTGCACCAAGCACCTCCGACCATCTCTCCACAGACTTCTTTGTAATCAGTGCTGTGGATATGATGTTTTGATGACATTGTAAAATGAAAACCCTATTTTGTTAAAAAACTAAACAAAGCAAACTCAACCAGCTGTTTATGGAAGCATTTTGCTTCCTAACCCTAGAACACCTCTGTTTCCATATAGGCTCTATACTGGCAAAAAAAGCAGAAACAAAAAGTCACTTTGCTACTTTCCTTGCTAGCAGGGTAATACAATTTGGCACATGTTCAAGAAAAAGTTGTCCAGGGAACTTCGTTTCTGCTAATCATTTTCAAGGCTGTGATATTTTACTTTGCTTTTTAAAAGTTACATTGTAGGTGCTGTTATTACATTATAGGGGTTATTCTAACAGGGCTGGTTATGCAGCACCACGAGATAAGGGAAAAGTTTTGTGCTAAAATGTGAATCTCCAAACAGAGAGAGCTTAATGTGAGAAAAAATACTTCTTATTGATCAAGCAGGTGCTTTTTTAAAAGGGCTTGAAAGTATAGGACTTCTGAAAGAAAGGCACAAGCTTTGGAAGGGCCAGAACTCCAACTTGTACAGCAGAAAGTATTTCATTAAAAGTGATTTTACATTAAAAGAAGTGTGCAAATTCTCTGACATCATTTCAAGTTCTATTGCCCTAGGAAAGAGCCCACATTTGAAGGCGGGTTCAAGGCGTGCCAGAACAGTCTCCTCCCTCCCTCCACCTTCTTCCTCCTTTCTCCCTATCACTTGGTCTCCTCCTCCCTCAGACAGCTATAGAACGGACGACCAGATAGCTCTGTTTTCCAATGCTTTCTGCATTCCTGGCTGCCAGCTTCAGCTGCTAAAGGGGCTGTTGCCACCTTCTGCCGACTACACAGCTCAGGAAAAGAAAGGGACCTCAAAGCTTCCAGATCCCTTCCTCTCATACAAAACTATCAAGCACAGGTAAGAAATACCATTCCTTTTTATTTAGAAATGAGACATGGTTTTAGAAGTAAATAAACTAGAAAAGCAACTGAAAGGAATTTAGGTCCTCTGACATCACTATGATGAGCAGTCTGTAACATAGGGAACACAGCAAAGTTAGAGTGGGAACTTTCTCTTTTAACCAATGTTGGAGAGTATCACTTTTGAGCAAACGTTCTCAAACTTTTTGGTCCTGTGACCTCTTTCCATTCCTAAAACTTATTGAGGACCCTGAAAAATGTTTGTTTCCCTAGGTTACTTGTATCGCTGTCATTTACCGTACTAGAAATTCAACTTATTTCAAAATAACAGTAAGCACACCACAGGTCACCATAAATAACATTTTTAATTATAAATAACCATACATTTGTAAAAATCTGTGAAGAGTGACATTGTTTTTCATCTTTATGAATCTCTTTCACATCTGGCTTAATGGAAGACAGTTGCGTTTCTATCTGCTTCTGCATTTAATCTACGCGACATCGCACAGAACGTAGCCTCTGGTAAACTGTACTGTATACACGTCAGAGAATGAGGATGAAATAGACTAATGACTGCTTGGAATTATTATGAAAATAGCTTTGACATCAAGAGACCCTTGAGAATTGCTGCTTTAGAACAATAAAATAAGTAAGCTTCTCTTCAACAGGGGTCTCAACTCTGAATCCATGATTCCAAAAGCAAACAATTTTTGCCAAAGGTTGATCCTCTTGACGGAATCTGCATCAGCACTCTTAGCTGGGCTACAGTGGATGAAATTATAACATTCCTCAGGAGAAATTTATTTCACAATAAGGAAAGGGCTAAATTAATATCTCTATTTTGAGGTACAAATAAGAAAAATTAGGACCCCCTTAAACTCCTCTTTTCTTTTTGTCTATGTCCAGCTATTTCAAGTTCTTTTAAATCTTCCTCCAAGATATCTTTTTTAACCTGGCTTGTTCATAATATCCCTGGAGGAATATTATAAATTCTTCCATGAATTCTTACATGAATTTTTACAGTAGTGTCAGAGCCTGTCTCTATCTTTTTCATAATGCACTTGCTGGCTCAGTAATCTGCATTCCTATTGCCTGTGAGATTAAATTCAAATTTTTCTGGGACACCTGGCTGGCTCACTAGGAAGAGCATGCAACTCTTGATCTTGGGGTTATGAGTTCGAGCTCCATGTTGGGTGTAGAGATTACTAAGAAAAATAAATAAACTTAAAAAAAAGTAAATGAGATCACATTCTTCTAGTGACTTCCAAAGCCCTCTCTAACCCCAGCCTACCTTGAGTTCCTTGCAGGACAGCAGGATTATTCTACCACAGTCCAAAAAAATGGCACCATTCACGAAGTCCACCCTCCATTACAACATTGTTTTAATGATCATATAAATGCTCTTCCATGTCCTTTTCCATCTATTTAAATCATAAGCATTCTTTAAGGTTAAATTCAATTCTCCTTTTCACACAGGAGTTCAGTTCCATTTTGGCTTTTTCCTTTGAGTCTGTATTCAGCCATTGGTTATATTATACACCTATTATCATTATATTACACCTATTATCATACACCTATTATTTACCTAAATTTTTACCTCGGTCTTCTTCCATCCCACCTCTGCCACGTCCACATTCATACATTCATGAAATGGCAACATTTTCAAGAACAAAATCATTTCTAGAACTGAATAGTTAGATTTTCATCTTGCTGCTACCAAGATGACTACGTACCTGATTTTAGGGAATTAGGCAGTATGCTTCCTCATTTCATCCTGTGTCTATGCCACAGAATTGAAGTCCACAGCAAGGATAAACATGATTGCTTTTCAAATTCAAATTGCTTTTCAAACATTCTAATAGTATGTGTGTTTTGTTTTTTTTTTTTTTAATATAATTTATTGTCAAGTTGGCTAACATACAGTGTGTAAAGTGTGCTCTTGGTTTTGGGGGGTAGATTCCCGTGGTTCATCGCTTACATACAATACCCAATGCTCATCCCAACAAGTGCCTTCCTCAATGCCTATCACCCATTTTCCCCTCTCCCCCACCGCTCCCTATCCACCCTCAGTTTGTTCATTGTATTTAAGAGTGTCTTATGGTTTCCCTCCCTCCCTTTTTGTTTGTAACTATTTTTTCCCCTTCCCTTCCTCCATGGTCTTCTGTTAAGTTCCTCAAGATCCACATATGAGTGAAAACATATGATATCTGTCCTTCTCTGGCTTATTTCACACAGAATAATACCTTCCAGTTCCATCCATGTTGCTGCAAATGGCATGACTTCATTCCTTCTCATTGCCAAGTAGCATTCCTTTAACAGTATGTTTTTAAACTCCTATGGCTTAACAGTACTGGCTATTTGATACATATTCAATTAATACGTGTTGTGTTAGAGTTATGAAGAAGTGTTTATGAGGGTATTTGCCACGTATAAATGTTTCTCTCCTTGCAGCCTTAGCTAAAATCTAGAATTAGAATACTGAAGCTGGATAACACCTATAATATTAACCATTCAACTTCCTCTTTGTCCAAATGAGGAAACCGAGACCATCAAAATTAAGTGACTTGCCCCAGAGAAGATTGCAAAGCATGTGACCTCATTCCCATCATGATTTTCTACCATTCACTGGCTTCTGGCTAGTCTCCAAAGCTTGTATAACAAAAACTGTTTTTGTTTGAAAGAACCAATTGCCATTTGCATATTCCTGGAGGGTCATTTTGAGGTGGTTTGTAACTTTAGAAGAAGAAAAAGTCTAATCTGAAAATTTTAGATGAAATAAGTATCTTTATCCAATGGGAACTATAATTTTCACAGACTAGAGTAAGAAGGCAAAGGAATACAGATGAGACAGGAAAAGAAAAAGAAAAAAAGGGTTATTATAGATGTATTGAGATCTCACAAGAAGAGTGGTAAGAAAAAGGATTCATAATAAGCACATGAAATAAAAAAGAAACCACTACAGAAAAAAAAAACAAAAAAAAAAAGAAGAGGGAGAATATTATAGAGGTTACTGTGGTGTTTTTTTTTTCCTTTAAATGTGTTTCAAATTTTCCTCACTTTCTTTCTCTTTCTCACTGGCTTTCAGATGGAGTGAAGGTTTTAAGACAAAAAAATTCTACCAGTTCCTTTACACACTGCTGTCATGGCAACAAGGTTTTTCACAGCAGACATTTATTCCTTTAACATTGATTGAACCCCTGATGAATATAAACTTCTTTTCAGGTGTGGAAGATTCAAGAAAAAAAGGACAATTCATCTTAAAGAAACTCAGATTGAAGCTGGGCAGACCATTTGTAATCAAAATAATCTCATTCAGTATAGTAAGATCTATTTGAGATAAGTGGGAGTAGGTGTAGCTGGGCACTGAGGAGAGAATGATTAGGTAGGAATGGAGGAGTCAGGGAGGTCTTCACAGAGAAAATGTTTGAGCTGGGACTGAAAAGGTGAAGAATAAAGGATCTGGCAGGCAAAGGAAAGCAGGGAAGTTACAGCCTGGCAGGGGAAATGTCACTGGCAACAGTATGGAGCTGGGGAGAGCCTGGAAGCCACAAAACCAAGTCGAGGAGCATTACAGAGAAGATGCCGGAAGTGATGAGGGCTGGACTTAAAACAGTGCTGGTGGAGATGGAGAGGAGATGCCAAGTTCTAGAGACATTTGTGAGTTATAATCTACAGTATTTGTGAGGCAGGTTAGACAAAGGACTGGGGGACTCCCGGGTTTCCGTCTCAGATGGGTTATTTGGGCATGTTTTGGAAAGTAATTCATTAGTCTGTTCAAGAGCTGGAACTGTGGGTCTGGAGCCAGAAACTGAAATTTGCAAGTTCTAGAAACTACCACTCTGTCTTCGCTTTTTGGCCCAACTCCCTAAAAAAAGTTCATATTAGCCATCTTGCTTTTTCCCCACCCGATTCTGCCCTAGATCTTTGTCATGGTGCTTCTGTTCCCTCACATTCCCCAAACTGTTCTACCAACACCAAACCTTCCTAACCTGATAAACAAGTTTGAGCTTGTACCTAAATTGTGGGCTCTGTGGCTTCTGATTTCAAGCAGTTCCTCCTTAAAGCTCCTTTCTCCCTTGTCTTCTGTGACACTTCTCTTAGATTTACAAAACTGAACTAATTATTTTCCACTCGGGCCTGTCATTCTCTTTTTCCTTAGTTATAATGAGGTTACCACTCAACAAACTGCCCAAGCCAGCAACTTTGAAGTCACCCGCAGTTCCTCCTTCTTGCATTTGATCTACAGCCAATTAGCTTTAAAAAAAAATCCTGCTATTTCATGTCTCTTGAATCCATCCAGTGCTTTTGTCCCCACAGCCACTACCTTAGACTGTAGCTTCATCAATTGTTACTTTAACTGTTAAAATTGCTTCTGAGGTGGTTTTCTAGGATCTGTCCAGTCTTGCCCCATCAAATCCACCCTCTACATAGCTGCCAGGGTGAGCTTTGTAAAACATAAATTTGACCATGTTTTTCTCCTACTTAAAGAGAGTCAGTATTTTTTCAGAAAAACAATTCAAACTCTTTAGTCTACTTAAGCAAGGCCTTTATAATCGGACTCTCCTTTACAAGCTTATGTCAAACTGAACTACATTGCAAGATGCATTTTATGTGAATTGAACTAGGTGGAATCAGCTAATGTAATATAGAAATGGTAGTCTCACTTTTTTTTAATTGTTTAAGTTTTATTTTATTTTATTTTATTATTTTTTTTTTAAATATTTTTATTTATTTCTAGGAGAGAGAGAGACAGCGTGAGCAGGGCAGGGTCAGAGAGAGAGGGAGTCACAGACTGAAACAGGCTCCAGGCTCTGAGCTGGCAGTCAGCACAGAGCCTGACGTGGGGCTCGAACCCACGAACCGTGAGATCATGACCTAAGCGAAAGTCGGACGCTTAACCGACTAAGCCACCCAGGCACCCCAAGTTTTATTTTATTTTGAGAGAGACAGAGATAGCTCAAGTTGGGGAGGGGCAGAGAGAGAGGGAGGGAGAGAATCTCAAGTGGACTCCAGGCTGCTGGCACAGAGCCCGATCTGAGGCCTGAACTCACGAAACCATGAGTGAAACCGTGAAATGATGACCTGAGCTGAAACCAAGAATCGGACACTTAACTGACTGAGACACCCAGGCGGCCCAGTAACAGCCTCACTTTATAGGCAAAATGGAAATATGTGAACTCCTCAAAATTAGTTTATCTAGAATGATGTAATTTCAAAGCTGGTAGGCCAAGTGAGTCATGAGCTGTTAACACTCAAGCTGTTAACTTGATGAAATTATCTGCTTCCATGTTGTTATCATATAAGCTAGGTTACTCTTGAGACATAACGGTTATTGTTATGCTATTTTTAAATTCACTATTTATGCCATATTTAAATTCACAATTCATTGCTGGGCCGCCTGGGTGGCTCAGTTGGTTGAGCATCCAACTCTGGCTCAGGTCACAATCTCACAGTTCTTGAGTTTGAGCCCCATGTTGGGCTCTGTGCTGACAGCTTGGAGCCTGGAGCCTGTTTGGATTCTGTGTCTCCCTCTCTCTCTGCCCCTCCCCTCCTCGCACTCTGTCTCTGTCTCTCAAAAATAAATAAACATTTTTAAAAATTTAAATGTTCACTACTATCATAATTTTAAATATTTTTATATTTGATAGTAATGTCATCAAAGAGCTGAGAGGTATTATTACTGCTTGTGCTGAAAAACACCTCCAAATAAATATTTTCCCAAAAAGTTGAAAAAACAGATGCCAGAAAAGAATGATAAAAAGGCCAAAGTACCGCCATAATAGAATGTGTGGAGAGAGTGCTATGCAAAGCATTAGCTATAATGCTGAGAAAGTTAAAACAAAGAAAGAAAGCAAGAATACACTCTGGTTGTTGTAGATTTATGTACTCTGAGGATATCTCTTTACATGCTTTTACATTTACTCCCAAGGAACAGTTAATCTTGAACTATGTGAGATCTTCAGAAATGTTTTCTTCCTACCCAATGGGACTGCATTTGCATTAACTGCAGTAAAAGTGATGAGGCTCCAACAAGCAAGATTTTCTCAAAATTCCCTGCTTCTGGCTTTTGCTCATGCTCTTCCCTCTTTGTGGAAAGCTCTTCCCCTGGCCTTGAAAATGCCTGTCTCTCTTTCAAGGCAGCACGATTATCACTTCCTCTAAGAAGTCTTCTTCAACGCCACCAGGCAGAAAGAGAGGATCCCTTGTAAATCCAGCTCTGAACAGCATTCATTATACTATTTCGTAATTGTTTATATATTTGTCTCTCACTAGACTCTGAGTAATTGGAGGGTAAGTATTGTGTTTTTCAGCTTTCTAGCTTCATGACTGATATGTAGTGCATGCTCAATAATTAACTGATGTATGATTTCAAATATTGTGTAATATTATTATTTTTAAGGTTACCATGTCCTCTAAACCCATTCACTCACTGACTAAATAAATACTCACGGGAGTAAACACTAGTAGTTTCATCCAATTCTTGCATATACTATTTAGGGCTTTTCAAATACATTATTTTCTAAAAATATGAATGCATTACATAACGTTAAAGCTTGTAGAGAAGACCACCTTGCCATTATTTCATACATACGAAATTATATAAATATATGCTTGTATATTATATATCTACATAAATTTGATAACTATCCACATTTGTACGTGTATAAGGAACTGAACCTAGATAGAACTGTTCAGTAGCCACAACTGACAAATGGTTAACTTAATTTGGATTAAGTTTTTTAACTGGGTTTTAATTTCTGGCTTCTTCTACCACATATGTTTAGCCTCAGCAGACCATGTCAGAAAAAAATTTGAGTCAGTTCTCTACCTCTGAGCTTTGACTTAAATACTCCTCTGTATGCCAAAGACAACTGTGAACCAGCCACCTGCCTTAGAGCCTCAACCATAACTACCCTCAGGAACCCAATGTACTGGTAAACTCTGCAGTCGGGCCTCTTAATCATTTCTGTGGTACGGACTCTCACAGACAATCTGGTTAAGTCTGTGAACCACTTCTCAAAATAATGTGTTTACATGCATAACACTAAATACTTCACGGCTCAGTCAGTTAAACGTTTGACTTCAGCTCAGGTCATGATTTCATGGTTCGTGAGTTCAAGCCCCATGTTGTGCTCTGTGCTTGACAGCTGGGAACCTGGAGCCTGCTTCAGATTCTGTGTCTCTCTCTCTCTTGCCCCTCATGCTCTCATGCCCCTACTCATGCTCTGTCTCTCTCTGTCTCTCTCTCTCTCTCAAAAATATTTAAAAAATTATCTTAAATACTTAGGCTTATAAAGCAAACCTATTATATTAAAATAGGGTTATCAAAGGGCATCTGGGTGGCTCAGTCGGTTGAGCGTCTGCCTTCAGCTCAGGTCATGATCTCGCAGCTCATGAGTTCAAGCCCCACGTCGGGCTGTGTGCTAACAAAAGACTCAGAGCCTCTAATCTGCTTCGGATTCTGTGTCTTCCTCTCTCTCCCACCCCCTCCCCTGCTCATTCTCTCTCTCTGTCTGTCAAAAATAAATAAATGTTAAACAAAAATTTTTAATAAAGTAAAATAAAATAGGGTTATCAAAAAAAATTTTTTTAACAAATCTTGATATAGTATATATATGTGTGTCTTTACCAACACATAAATAACAAAATCTGGGGCACCTGGGTGCTCAGTCAGTTTTGAGTATTGGCTTTGGCTCAGGTCATGATCTCATGGTTTGTGAATTCAAGCTCCACATCAGGCTCTCTGTTGTCAGCACAGAGCCTGCTTTGGATCGTCTCTCCCTCTTTCTCTGCCCCTCCCCCACTTTCTCCCTCTCTCAAAAATAAATAAACACTTAAAAACTTAAAAAATATATACTGGTGTTACTAATAACTTTTGTATATTTCAAAGTAGTGAAGAGTTTAAACCCTGCTTCAAGATCTCTACAACAATTATAACACTGAAGGAAACATGTATTTCTATTACTGACATTAGAGATAGTGCTGATAATACATACTGTGGTTTCCTATACCACTATAAGGGAAGGAACCACTAAATTTCAGTTAGAAGTTGGGGAAAATAGGGACGCCTGGGTGGCTCAGTCAGTTAAGTGTCCGACTTGAGCTCGGGTCATGATCTCTAGGTCCATGACTTCCTGCCCCATGTCGGGCTCTGTGCTGACAGCTCAGAGCCTGGAGGCTGCTTCAGATTCTGTGTCTTTGTCTCTCTCTGCCCCTCCTCTGCTCGCACTCTGTCTCCCTCTCTTTCAAAAATAAATAAACATTAAAAAAATTTAGAAGTTGGTGAAAATAAATATGTGAATTTTTTCCCACCTAAGTTCACAAATTTCTCAGATATAGAAACCCAGACAAAGGTCTGGAAGGACACACACAATATTGGAGTGGGGTGGAATAGGGTGGGGCAGAGGAGAAAAGCAAAAAGAAGAAGTTTGAACTTTTAAAAATCCTGTATTATTTGTTTTTCTTTGTTTTTTTTTTAAATATTTTTATTTATTTCTAGGAGAGAGAGAGACAGCGTGAGCAGGGGAGGGTCAGAGAGAGAGGGAGTCACAGGCTGAAACAGGCTCCAGGCTCCGAGCTGGCAGTCAGCACAGAGCCCAATGCGGGGCTCGAACCCACGAACCGCGAGATCGTGACCTAAGCGAAAGTCGGATGCTTAACTGACTAAGCCACCCAGGCGCCCCTTTCTTTGTTTGTTTTTACAGAAACACTGTATTTATGTATTAATTGTGTAGAAAACATAGGATAACCCAAACTTCAGATCAAAAGCTCTGGCTGCTCAAGGAGAAAAAGGGCCATCAGATGCCAGAGCCCTGCAGAGTCCTCATACACTGCCCTCCCTCCCAGGCAGAAACACTATTTTTACCATTGCCTCACCTTTGGCACTTTGACAATGAAGTCACAAAGCTTCAGTCTCCCATGCACGTGAACCCATTGGTTGTAAGACAGAGATAGAGCCAATCCATAGTTGCGTGACAAGCATCCTATATGTATATTGATAATATATTTCCTCCAAGATACTAGGACAATATTTCAGTTCAGTAGTGGGCCACTTATCCATCCTTTAAAACACTGTCTTATGAGAAGATGCTTTCTAGATTCCAAACATCTGTTGGTTTACAAGAGAACATTTGAACATGTGTACTCATAAGCTGAAGACCCAAGCGTTTATTAAATGTCCTAAGTGTTCATCAGCATACTGGGTGATACACTGGCTTCTGAATTTGTAGGTGTAGTATAAGGCAGTAAGCAGAGTTCAAGCCCCACACTGGGCTCTCTGCTGTCAGCAGAGGTGTAAATGGAAAAAAACATTGCCTTTTCACAAAGGACTCTTTGCTTTCATTAGGAATAAAGATGGCTGTTATACCAGTAGAAGATGACTGCATCAACTTTGTGGGAATGAAGTTTATTAACAATACACTCTACTTTGTAGGTAAGTCTAAAGCAATAGGTCAGATAAGGGTTCAGATAAATGTATTCATTTAGAAAAGATGTTGTGAGATAAACTATGAAGTGCCTCTTTTTTGTCACCAAATTCTGTTGTAATACCAATGACACTCCTCTCCGGAAAAAACAAAACAAAACAAAACAAAACTGGGCCTCTAGAAATTAACCAAAATATGTCCAATGTCCTAACACCTTGTCTAACCACGTGTCCTGGCACTTTAGCTAGCAGGAGCCAATCTATAATGTGGCTGCAGGTGCACCTGATGAAATCGCACAAAATTGGGTACACGCAGGGAAAATAATTTCCCACAACAAACTGGTAAATCATATCAGAAATACCTTATATATAGAGTTCCATTAGTGGGGTATGCCAGTTTATGTAAACATACTTGACAAATAAAAACAGATTCTAATGATTCATCTGTGGGCAGTTTGGATCCATTTGAAAGTTTGGCTTCACTTGAAAGCTTCACAGAAAGTCCCTAGATGGCTGTCCATTGAAACCATAAACTTAAGAGTCTATCTATCACTTTACAAAATTTCCTTTTAGGTAAAGATTTAAATTTGTAAAGCCTGGATTTGAGTTTTATATCTAATTTAGCTGAGACCGCACTAAGTCTAATGAGCTCCGTTTTATGGGACTTAGGGCATGATTATATAAAATTTCTGATGGAGGCCCACAAAGGCCATCACTGGTAAATTAGTAGTTAAATATTGGGGAGTAACAGAAGAGTCATAAAATTGTAGGGCAAGAGAAGATTCCTAATTGAAATATAGAGTTTAACATATTTTGTTTTTCTTTTTTTCCCTTTAGGTGACGATGATGGTAAAGTATAAATTTATTTCCCTTTCTTTGCAAAATAAGTAGCTATTTGAGTAAGCATCTCTCAGACACACCCATGTCCTCATTCTCAACTGAGAGAAACTGGTACCAGTCTATTTGAGAAACTAATCTTCCTTCAGAGGAATGTGGGTGCAAAATGACAGCCTTGGAATAAAGATGACCATAAGAGATACAGAGAAGAACCTCTAACAAAATATGCTTCTCTCTACACCTTAGGGACTTCTCTAACTCTTAGAATCTACAAAATAGACTTTGCTTATTACAGAGATCCAAAGATTATCAGGAGGTCATGGATTCTCTGGAGGAAAAGGGGATTGAAACAAGAGAATTGTCCAAAATCAAGAAAACTTTCCTTCAACCCTCTGTCTCAGAAATGTTTTGGGAAGAAGCCCAGGAGGCTCCCAGGTGGCAGAGATTTTTGGAAATAGAGGAGACACGGGAGGGCAGAGCAAGGAGAATTATGAAGCTGAGTCATTATGTCTTATTAAGATGAGGATGTACCCAGTTCTTGTCCTTCTGGACAAGAGCCATGCCTGGTCTACCATCCTCTAACAGACCCCATGTTATTAAAGGTGATTAGTTTCTCATATTTTTCCTTAAAAATAGCACTTTCCCCATCCTTAAGGTGATCCTTACTGTACTTGAAGTAGAAAATATCAACTTTAAAATACTATTTTCTCATGTGTCTTTTTCCCCCAGCTTGACTGAAATATAACTGACCTATAACTCCTCACATTTCTTAAAGATTGCTTTGCTCTCCATTTATTTAATTCAATAAATATTGGCATCTGTATCCCAGGTGTTATGTTACACAGTAGGATACAGTGGTGAGCAAAACATGGTTTCTCCAGGCAGAAGCAGCCACTGAGGAAGGCGGTTAGAATATGGTATGTTAAGTGTTAGCACAGCATGCTAAGGGAACACAAGGAAATGGCACCTAATTCAGTCCAGTAGATTCTGGGAGGGCACTCTGAAGGAGGGACAGACTTAAAGAGTGAATAGTGGTTAGCGAAAAGTAGGTATTGTGGGCAGGGAGAAGACCTCATGCAAAGGCCAAGATGTAAAAGAAAGCATGGCATGTCTGAACAACTAGAAGTAATTCAGAATGGGATAGGAGAATGAGGAGAGAAGAATGATAAATAGGGTGCAGATAAAGAAGCTTCCTTTATTCCAAGATAGGGAATTTGGATCTTATCTTTGGGATAATGGGGATTCAGTAAGCATAATATGTATGACCTGGGATACAGACCAGTTTGCTGCAACAAAGAGACCCAAAAATACAGTAACTGAATAAGGTAGAAAATGCTTCCATGAAATACAAGTCCAAGTAGGAAGTTTAGGATCAGTATGGCTGGATACCGCGTGATGATGGTGGGATCTCAAGTTTTTTCTCTTGTTATTCTAGTATCTCTAAGTTGTTGAATTCATTCACATACTTGAAAATCATTACCATACTTCCTGGGTCCATATGCCAGCTAGCAAGAAAGGGTTCAAAATAAGAGGAAGACAGCTCCATTCCGTTTAAAGTCTCTGCTTGGTAGTTGGACACATAAACTCCACTCATATTCCACTCATTAGAATTTAGTCATCTGGTCACACCAACTGCACGGAAATCTGGAAAATATAAGTTTTATTCTGGGTCGCTATGTGCCCCGTTAAAATTTAGAGATAACATGGTCTCCTCTCTGAATTTTAACTTTAATTAAAACTGAATTTTAATTTCTCATGGCTTCAGTATAAAGAATTGATGTGGGGACAAAAAAAAAAGGCGGTGATGCCAATTAAGAGGCAATTATTACAGTCCCTGTAAGAAATAATGGTGGCGTGGATTAAGGTAGGCACAGTGGATGCCAATGAAGAGCTGTGCATGGATTTTAGAAATACTTAAAAGAATCAACAGGACACGGTTGGGGCTGGATTTCGAAGTGGGTGGAGAGAAAGACAGAAAAGATGATGCCTACATTTTTTCACTTAGCCAATTTGTACCATTCCGTTAAATGGGAAACACAAGAGGAAAAGCAGGGGAAAGTAGGGTATGTGGCGCCAAGAGGAAGGCATGAATTTAGTTTTGGATCTTATCTGTAGAACATCCTAGTAGAAATGTCCAGTGGACTCTTGGACATAGAGTTCTGAGCTTGGGATGAAAATTTGGGCTGAATATATAAATTTTTTTAATGTTTATTTGTTTTTGAGAAAGAGACAGAGCATGAACTGGGGAGGGACAGAGAGAGGGAGACACAGAATCCAAAGCAGGCTCCAGGCTCTGAGCTGTCAGCACAGAGCCCAACACAGGGCTTGAACTCATGAACGGTGAGATCATGAC
>NW_024080668.1:3307901-3535824 GCF_003009895.1 Hyaena hyaena | reverse complement strand
AA
Organism: Hyaena hyaena; assembly: GCF_003009895.1. NCBI lineage: Eukaryota > Metazoa > Chordata > Mammalia > Carnivora > Hyaenidae > Hyaena > Hyaena hyaena. Next base: position 3,535,822 of record NW_024080668.1, on the reverse strand, counting down.
AAAAAAAAAAAAAAAAAAAAAAAAAAAAAAAAAAAAAAAAAAAAAAAAAAAAAAAAAAAGAACAGAGTAACTAAAGAGGAAGAAAAAACTAAAAACAAACAAACAAAAAACCCCAAGAATGCCATAGAATCTCAGGAGAGCATTTCAAGCTAAAGGTAATAAATAGGCACTGTGTTGGATTTTGCACTGTTGAAAACCAAGGACCAGAAAGTCTCTATTATATTTAGCAACAGGGAGTTTGGTGACCTCAGTGAAAGTAGCTTGATGGAGAAACAGAGGCAGAGGCAGACTGCAATTAGTAAAAAAGTGAATGGAAGGTAAGGAAGTGATACAGATAATCTTGCCAGAAGTTTGGCTATTTAAAGTAAGAGAGAAACAAGGCCAACTACAGAGTGGAATATGGTTGATGGAGGAATTTTAAATCCAAAAATGAGGGGCGCCTGGATGGCTCAATCGGTTAAGCGTCTGACTTCAGCTCAGGTCATGATCACACGGTTCGTGGGTTCGAACCCTGCATTGGGCTCTGTGCTGATGGCTAGCTCAGAGCCTGGAGCCTGTTTCAGATTCTATGTCTCCCTCTCTCTGCTCACTCTGTCTTTCTCATCTCTCTCAGAAAAATAAAACATTAAAAACATTTTAATCCAAAAATGAAAAGAGTTTTATGTTTTTCTAATTATAAAAATAGTATGTTTATTATAAATAATTTCAGGCAATGAAGAACAATAAGCAAAATAAAACATGAAAATAACCCAGAAATAATCATTGCTGTCATTTTGATGCAACATTCCTATACTTCTTTCAGTATATATTATATGTACCTAAGCTTCTTTTTCCAGTTTAATACACATACACATATCTCCATGGCAATGAATATTACAGTTATATTAAAATCATGATCTTCATAGTAAGAGCATATCAAAATGTTTTTGATCAATTCCCAAATGATGTCATTTAAATTGTTTCCAGTTTGTTGCTGTTATATCAACAGTGCTCCCAGAGGCATTTGTGTGAGATGAAATATTTACACATTGGTCTGATTGTTTCTTTAGAATAAAATCCAGGAAGTAGAATGGGTTGACAGTAGAAAGGGGATGATTGGTAAATCAAGGTTTCAGTAGAAGACACATCCAAACCACAGATGGAGTTAGCCCTAGACTCCAGAAGGGGCACCTTTTGCACACTTTCCCCCCTGGGAGAAGAGGAGTAGAGGAAATTGACTGGTGGAGTAGAGGAAATTGACTGGTGGTGCCACAGTTATGTTTGTAAGTAGAGAGGCAGGAAATCATCTGCTGAAAGTGAAAGCAGTGGTCACCATGTAGAGATCCTTAGGAGACAGGAGGAGGTTTAGAATCACAGCTCTGGACCACGGAGGAGGGCAGAGCTGTAACAGAAAGGAAGTATTGACAATCGGTGAACTGGGAATGTACCAGTTTGTACATTTGTATAATTGCTTGGCGGCAACCCTCAGCAGCCAGGCTTGGGGCTTTGTAGTAGAAGGACACATAAATTCAGGACTTAAGATACTGGCAAAAGGTAGATAAAATGATGAGTTATAAGGTCCAGGTTTCATAGAGAAAAAAGGGAAGACAGGAAGAGGTTAGACAGGGAGAAAATGTTAAGAGTCAGGAGGATTCTGAAATAGAGGAAAAGCTTAAGAAGGCTAAAAGGATGGGAGATTGTGGTTTGGAAATAGGATATTTGAATTTAAGACTATAGAAAGAGGGGCACCTGGGTGGCTCAGTCAGTTAAGAGTCCGACTTCGGCTCAGGTCATGATCTCACGGTTCGTGAGTTCAAGTCCCATGTCAGGTTCTTGTGCTGACAGCTCAGAGCTTGGAGCCTGCTTTGGCTCTGTGTCTCCCTCTATCTCTGCCCCTCCCCATCCACGCTCTGTCTCTTTCTCTCAAAAATAAATAAACTTAGGAAAAAAATGACTGTAGAAGTAGAGTAGTGATAACAAGGTGCTAAGAAGAATCAGGGTGCATGCTTGGAAGTGGGTTAAAAAATACTGTGCAACTTTGTCCTAGCATCTTCTACACCAGAAGATTAAGATTAGTAGTTATTGAAAACTGAAATATGTAATATGCTTATTTGTAATTTGGTGAGAAAAAAAAAAATTCTTTAATGAGATTTAATGTGCATTGTAGAAAACCTGGAATCAGATTACTTTGGCAAGCTGGAACCTAAAGTCTCAACCATACGAAACTTGAACGACCAAGTTCTCTTCATTAACCAGGGAAATCAACCTATATTTGAGGAGATGTCTGATTCTGACTGCACAGGTATTTTTTTTTTTTTTACAAATAGTTTATTGTCAAGTTGGTTTCCATATAACACCCAGTGCTCATCCCCACAAGTGCCCTCCTCCATGCCCATCTCCCCCCTCCCCCCCACACTCATCAGTCCTCAGTTTGTTCTCAGCATTCAAGTTTTTTTAAATATATATTTGTAACATAAAAATTACAAGCTTATTTCTTCCCATTCCATTTAACTGTCTATATTTTTCTAGAATAGACCTACTCCTCAGATGAAAAAATCATAGGAGTAGTAATAATTTCACACACAAGAAACTTGATAAGGCATCCACATTTTTTTAGTTGGGGTGAAAAACTAATGCAACAAAGATATTGCTAGGGGTCAAGCTACTCTGAGCCTATATGTGGGTCACCAATCCCTTCACTATAATGGCACTAACTGTGTAGGATCTCCATTTGGACCCTTAATACGTAGCTGAAATTGCCAATGGCATTTTCGAAACTCCAAATCAAAAAATAAATACACAAACATTTTGAGTAAGTCTGTCTTTCGCCAGAAATTTAGAATGCCTTACAAAAGGAATCCGTTTACTGCTCCTTCCAAGGTTTGAATTCCAAATATCAGAGCTTAGGCAGAGTTGAAACAGTGAATGTGCACTTTGGGGGGAAAAAAACTATATGTTTACCTTAACAGATAGATATTAAATATTCTATTTAACATTTAAAGGTTAAAAAAATCTTTTAGAATTCATAGTGTCTCTAAAACATTCAAAAATTTGCCGCATTTGTGTTATAATACATATTATGAATGTGTTTTAAAGAAGGTGAGAGTGCCCATGTAAAGTTTCCTGCTCACTGGCTGAATCTCAGAGGACAGAAATGGTGATGGGTCTGTTAAAGATTATCCTTAGGCTAATTTCCATAAATAGTGCTTTGCAGAAATTCTTCTAATGTTCTTATTTATTAATGTTTATTTCAGATAATGCATCCCAGACTAAATTTATGATATATATGTATAAAGATAGCCTCACTAGAGGACTGGCAGTAACCATCTGTGTGGCATGTCAGACCGTCTCTACTCTCTCCTGTGAAAACAAAACTATTTCCTTTAAGGTAAGACTGAGCCTTTATTTGTTTTAGTCATATTTATGTGCAAAATTTAAAAACCCAAATATCTTAAGTCCTATTTTTTTTCAAAGTTTATTTATTTATTTTGAGAGAGAGAGAGAGAGTGGGGGAGAGAGGGGGCAGAGAGAGAGAGAATCCCAAGTAGGCTCTGCACTGTCAGTGCAGAGCCCAGCACGGGGCTCGATCTCACAAACCATGAGATCATGACCTGAGCCAAAACCAAGAGTTGGACACTTAACCATGTGAGCCACCCAGGTGCCCCAGGATTATATTTTAATGTGGCTTTTTCCCCCTTCCCAAGTTGCCCCTTGGCATGTCCACTAAGGTTATACTCTAACTTTCAGTAGGACTGGGTGATCTTGACAGCGGTTCTTTATTGGCAAATTCCCAAGTAGCAACTCTTTCACGACATGGGATTCACCTTTCAAACACTGTCAATTGGTGAGCATCCCCTGGCTGCTCTCATTGGGAGGAAAGTTTTCTGGGTCAGTCTGTAGCTATTATAGTTAATGGTTGTATATCTGATAATAAGGGAACTAGGCAAATCCAGGTATAGGGGAGACTGAAGCTTATACAATTTGGGCAGCCCTTTAAAAAAAAGAGAATATAAAATCACCAAAGGCATAAAGTTGATGGTTTATTTAGAATAAGAAGGGGCCTTAAAAGAGACCTGTATAAGTGAAGGGCTCTGACATTTAAGCTTCATAGCAAATGTGTTTCTGGAAGGACTCAGGCAAGGGGCAGGAAGAGGGAAAGGAAGGGGTTAGGACCAGTTTTAGTTCATGATCTTTAATCCCATTCTCTACTCATTAATAAGGATCTTAGCAGTGATTATAAATATAGCCTAAGCTCTAGATAATAAGGCACAACTGCTGCCATTGTGCTCACCTCTCTGGGTTGGTTACTAGCTATAAAGTCCTAGTGCTTCCGGTGACCCCTGTTTTCCTTCGGGCAAGAACCTTCATGACACTAAGAGGGATTTGTTTCAAGAGCAAAGGATTATTAATGTCAGTGTCTGTTTCTTGCATATACATCCAAGTATGGTCAGGTTTCTTTCAGACTTACTAAAGCAATTGGGAGAGGACCAAAATAAGAGATGTTAGGTCAAGCTTGCCTCTCCCTGGGTTCAGATTCAACTCCTCCTGATGTAATGATGTAAAGAATACCTTAGGCCCTCGGAGCCCTCAAGTTTCACCCAGTAGGGCTTTCTAAGTTGAGCATTCCCCAAGGTCACTGGGATTGTCTCCACATCCATTTGTTGTGCATCTTCCCAATAAGGGCTACAAATAGTAAATACTAAAACTAAAGAAAGCTACTACCCCAAGATTTTCTTGCCTGTGTTCTGAAATATGACCTTGAACTAGTTAGAGATCACATAGTCCACCTATCCACATCTCCACCTTCAACTGTAACTTTCTACACTAGGTTTGAACTAAAAGGTTTCTCTGTCTTTAATATTTCTACAGTTTTTGAAGTTTTAGCTAAGGATTATTTATCACTTATACATTAGACATTAGATTAGTCCCAAATTGGCTCCCCCAGGTTGGGGCTCTTCCTACATTCTGGTATACTATAGGCAGCCTCAGAAATATGTGCCAGTGGGTGAACTAGTTTATACTGTCATCAATTCAAGACTGTTACCTGTTGATAAAGGAAAAAGGTCAAGAGTTATGACTATAAATTCCATAATTGATTGAGAAGTTTGGAGGTACCCCCAGATTCTTTCAGGCCTCTTGAGAGGATGCTAGAATACTATTTTGGGTCTGGAGGTCTCTCCATCAATCCTTAGAGAGGATCATGCTCATCTTTGCTAGCAGGAGGTCAAAATTAAGTTCAAAATGTCTGCTGGCACCAGGATTGATATGGAAAGAACATTGGGTGGTCCTCACATTTTCTAATCCATTCTGAAAAGTAGGTATGATGTAATAATAGGAAAAGTGCAGGCAGTACTGTCACCTCAGTGACTAGCAGGATTACGGTTCAAGTAATCTAGCTATTCTTGAGAAAACCTTCTTCTGGGGCTGAAAGATATAAGAATCAGCATTTGGCCTTCAGTGAAGGACCCAGCCAATTTCAGGATAGAATGTGAGGAACCACTATGGAATTGGAGTGCTTGACAGAGAAAAAGTGCTAACTAAGCGAATAAGCAGGGCTATCCTGGAACCTAGGACCTAGCCCTAGTACAAGTAGTGGGTCTACTTATAGCAAGTTTCAGTCCCAGGCTCCACTGAAGGAGGGAAGAATCTGGGATGCCTGCACTTTCTGCCTCTTTCACACTAGGCTTATAAACAAGAGCTAGCCTATGCCTAGGAGTGGAGGTCATCAATGTCTTTAGCTGTGAATGGTTGAAGAAGACAGGAATTGACATGAGTCCAAAAAGGTTATGGTCTGTGCTAGAACTCTGCTTCATCTTGACCAGATATGGACTCCACTCAGGGGAGAGGAGAAAAGGAAGCTATCTAACAGTTAAATTGGGAGAAACTAGAGGCTTAAACCTGAATGTGCGCTGAATGGTGGGAAAAGGCAGATTAAATAGGGAGAACAGATTAGGAATTAAGAGGGAGAGGAAATCAATAGTCTTATATTCAGAGGTTTGTTTGTTTGTTTGTTTGTTTTCTTAATTGGTAAGAAGAAACACTTCTTTAGTTCTGTGCAGTAATGTACTTCAAAATAAATCACACATATTCAAATTGTTCATGTTCTTAAAAAATTAAGTATTTTTTTTCTCTGTAGGAAATGAAGCCTCCTGATAGTATCAATGATGAAGGAAATGACATCATATTCTTTCAGAGAAGTGTTCCAGGACATGATGATAAGATACAATTTGAGTCTTCACTGTACAAAGGGTACTTTCTAGCTTGTAAAAAAGAGAACGATCTTTTCAAACTCATCTTGAAAAAAAAGGATGAAAATGGGGATAAGTCCATAATGTTCACTGTTCAAAATAAGAGCTAGATTAAACTTGCATAATTTGATCTTTCGGATTTTTTGTCTTTCAGAAAGGTTTTAAGACTTTGTATCTATAATTGTAATAATGAAATAAAATGGATAGTTGTCTTAAAAAATACTACGAATGAATAATAAGATTTCACAAAATTGAGTTGACTCTTTCTTATCCAGATGAATAAAATATTTGCATAACATTAAGAGAATGCATAGTTTCAAAACACATTCTGCGGGGCGCCTGGGTGGCTCAGTTGGTTGAGCGTCCGACTTCGGCTCAGGTCATGATCTCACAGTTCATGGGTTCGAGTCCCGCATTGGCCTCTGTGCTGACAGCTAGCTCAGAGCCTGGAACCTGTTTCAGATTCTGTGTCTCCCTCTCTCTCTGACCCTCCCCTGCTCATGCTGTCTTTCTCTCTCTCTCTCAGAAATAAAAAAGAAATATTAAAAAATTAAAGAAAACACATTCTGCATTGTTAATTGGAACATAGATTATACTCAGTAGACATGCTTTAAAACATTTGGGTTACTGGTCCTAATGATGAAAGATACTGATAACTTAAACTTTCTAATTTTTTAAGAATATCATTAAAACCATCAAGATTTTGTAGAGATAACTTCACTTGACTAATTTCTGCATTTCTTCCAAAGTCAGGTATCTTTCAAAGTCAGTTAGATCCTGAATCCAACAGCATATACAAAGGATTAAATGCTCTGATCAAGTGGCATTCAACCCAGGAATGTAAAGATGATTTAATATTATAAAATGAATTAATATACTACACCATATTAATAGAATAAAGGATAAAAACCACACAATTATCTCAAAGGAGATAGTAAAAATTCTCAATAAACTTGAAAGAGAACTTAGTCAATGTGATAAAGGACATTTATGAAAAACCTACAGCTAATATCATATTTTATTAATTTATTTTTTAAAATTCCAATATAATTAACACATGGTGTTATCTTCATTTCAGGTGTACAACCTAGTGATTCAACAGTTCCATATATTATTCAGTGCTCTTCACGATAAGTGTACTCTTAATTCCCATCTCCTATATCAGCTCCCCTCTGGTAACCACCAGCTTATTCCCTGTATTTGAGAGTCCAGGGTTGTTTTTTTGTTTTAGTTTGGGTTTTTTTGTTCATTTGTTTTGTTTCTAAATTCCACATATGAGTGAAATCATATGGTATTTTTCTTTGACTAACTTATTTCACTTAGCATTATATCCTCTATATCTATCCATGCTGTTGCAACTGGCAAGACTTCATTCTTTTTATGGCTGAATAATATTCCATTTTATATAAATCCCACATCTGTGTTACCCATTCATCTATCAGTGGACATTTGGGTTGCTTCCTTATTTTGGCTATTGTAAATAATACTGCAATAAACATAAATGTGCATATCTCTTTTTGAATTAGTGCTAACATCATACTTAATGGTGAAAAAATAATGCAAGAATGTGTCCAGCTCTTACAACTTCAACATCATACTGGAGATTCTAGCCTGTATAATCACAAGAAAAGGAAAGAAAAGGAAGTAAAACTGTCCTTATTTGCATACAACATGATTCTGTACACAGAAGATTCTAAGGAATATGTACACATCAACACAAATCCCTATTAAAATCAATAAGCAAATTGAGTAAGGTTGTAGACAATATTAATACATGAAAATAACTTTACTTCTATAAATGAGAATGAAAAATCAGGAAAAAATAAAACAATTCCATTCATAGTATTAAGAAGAATAAAATACTTATGAATAAATTAGCAAAAGAAGTGCAAGACTTGCACACTGAAAATTTCAAAACAATTCTGAGGGAAATTAAATATGATCTGAATAAATGGAGAGACATTCCATGTTCAATGATTGGACCACTCAATATTGTTAAAATGGTAGTCCTCCCGAAATTGATCTATAGATTCAACTCAGTGTCCATCAAAATTCTAGCAGGACATTTTTTTTTTTTTTGCAGAAATTAACAAGCTGTATCTAAAAAGTATATGGAAATCCAAAAGACACAGAATAGCCAAAAAATGTTGAAAAAGAACAAAGCTATTTTTCATTTCCTAATCTTAAAACTTAATATAAGTTGGGGCACCTGGGTGGCCCAGTTGATAGAGCATGTGACTCTTGATCTTGGAGTCATGAGCTCAAGCCCCACATTGGGCACACAGGTTACTTAAAAAACAAAAACAAAAACTAAAGCTATAAAACTTGTAAAGTAAAATAGGAGAAAATGTCAAGACCTTGGGTTTTGCAAAAAAAAATTTAAACACAATTCAAGAAGCATGATCCATTAAAAAATAATTAGTAAATTGGGCTTAATCAAAATTCAAAATTTGGCAGTGAAATTGGGTGAAGAATAATGGGACTGCTCTGCACTATCTTTGCAACTTTCTGTGAACCTTATATTATTTCAAAATTAAAAATTAAAAAACAACTTTGCACTCAAAAGACATCACAAAAAAATGAAAAGACAAGCCATAGAGTAGGAAAATTTCCAAATCAAAATTTATATACAGAATATACAAAGAACTCTTACAACTTAATAAGAAGACAATCCAATTTTTAAATGGGCAAAAGATTTGAATAGATATTTCTCCAAAGATGTACAAAAGCTCACAAGCACATGAAAAGATGCTTAATATCATTAGTCATTAGGGAAATACACATTAAAACCACAATGAGAAACCATTTCCTGTCCACTAGGATGGTTATGATCAGATGAGAGATAATAATAAGTGTCAACAAGGATGTGAAGAAATAGAAATTCTCATACATTGCTGGCGGGAATATGAAGTAGTACAGCCACTTTGAAAAACAGTTTTGCAATTTCTTTTAAGGTTAAATATAGATTTTTCATTGACCCAGAAATTTAATTCCTATATATCTACTCTAGAGAAATAAAAAATGTTCACACAAAATTTGTACATTAACTTTGTAGCACCATTATTTATAATAGTTAAAAAGATAAAAAGTAAAAAAGTTCAGATGTCCATCAAGTGGTGAAGGAATAAGCAAAATGTGATATGTCCGTAATGGAATACCAACATCAAAAAGCAAAAAGTAAAATACAGATACATGCTACAACATGAATAAACTTTAAAAGTATTATGCTAAATTAAAACAGCCAAACTATTTTATTTCTATTTTTATGAAATGTCCAGAAAAGGCAAATCCATAGTGACCGAAAAGTAAATTCATATTTGCCTTAGGGTTCAGGGTTCGGAATGGGGATTAACTGTAAACAAATATGAAGGATCTTATGAGAGAGAAGGAAATGTTCTAAAACTGGATATTGTGATAGTTGTACATGTTGGGGAGGAAAAAAATTTTATTCTATCCTTCAGATTTCTTCTAGCTGGTCTAAGAATTAAACTGATATGAGACATGGGTGCCTAGGTGGGTCAGTCAATTAAGCATCCCACTCTTGACTTTGCCTCAGGTCATGATGTTATGCCCAGGTCGCGATCTCCCCAAAATCCCAAGACCACCAAGGAGCCCGAGTCACGTATGCAAAAGCAAAGGGCGTTTATTCGGGCTTAAGCTCGGGCTCCCAGACCTCACCAACACAGTGGATCCGTACTGAGAGCCCCGAACAAAGGCAGAGTAGGGTTTTTATGGGGTTTGTGACGGGGGAGTTACAGAAATTGTGGCATGGGAACAGTGATCCAATCATAATTATACAACATCATTGACAGCGGGTTTAACCATACACATTGTCTAGAGTATTCGTTACTTTTGACGGGATCCAATTACAACGTTTAGAGTACCTTTAAATTCAACCAATCACAAAGCGAGCCTAGGGTCTTGTTCGGCGACTAACGGGTTATCTTTAACATTAGGTAACAGGGTCCTATCTATAGTTTCTATCTATAGGCCTCTCCCATAGTAATGTGGAGGGTGGTCGCTGGACTTTCCTGATTGGGTGTTGCAAGGATGGTTTCTCCTGCCTTGGGTAATGTGTAACTGCCTGATAGTTTCGGGGAAGCTGAAACTTAGGCCTTCTAGTTTAGAGGGGAACTTAAAGCCTGTCATGGAGTCAGTTTGGTTTAGACTTGTGTCCTTACAATGATCTCACGATCATGAAATTGAGCCCCTCATTGTGCTCCTCACTGGGCACGGAGCCTGCTTAAGATTTTCTCTCCCTCTCCATCTGCCCCTCCCCAATTTGTTCTAAAAAAAAAAAAAAAAAAACTGACATGAGACAGATTAACAAAAGAAAATAAAATTTCACTTCATATGTACAAGGAAATCCACATGGATATGAGATTCTAAAGACAGTCAGGCAAAATGAGGTATATATGTCATCCTGAACCAAGAGAAGGGGCCATGGGTCTGGGACTTCAAAAGGAAGGAAACTAATTCACAGGAAGATGGAAAAAGTAAATGTTTGGTAAACAAATATTTGCTGGGCCATTCAGAAACAATGGGACATAGACATTTTAACAGATTGCTACATTTCTTCCTGTTTATAACCCCTAGTCCATATTATACTGTAGTTATCCATGGTGATAGCTCTCTTCCTGGTGATAGCTCTTTTCCTATATCTAAATTCTTTTTAGACAGTTGGAGGAAGATTCTTCCTGAGTCTTTTGGGCCTTGCTTGTTTTCATTCAAAATAATCTGCATGCCAAAGTGGTACATTTTGGGGTAGCCTGCCCTTGGCCCCTACTCAACTTGGTAAATCTAAATCTAAAACTACAAATCATTGAATCATATACTTAAAATGGACGGATTTATGGTATATAAACTATAACCTCAACAAAGTTATTTTTTAAAAGTCAGTTTGATCTTATTTTTATTTTAACTTAATATAAAAAGTAAGACATATTCATTGCAGAGATTTTAAGCTAAACCCTCAATTGCTGCTGGGCTCCAGAGGTTCCTAATCATGTTTGAGGGTGAGCCTTTTTTTTTTTTTTTAATTTCTAGGAAAGAGAGACAGAGACAGCGTGAGCAGGGGAGGGTCAGAGAGAGAGGGAGGTACAGACTCCGAAACAGGCTCCAGGCTCTGAGCTGGCAGTCAGCACAGAGCCCGACGCGGGGCTCGAACCCATGAACCGCGAGATCGTGACCTAAGCAAAAGTCAGACGCTTAACCGACTAAGCCACCCAGGCGCCCCTACAGAGATTTTAGAAAACACTAAGGAACAAAACGAAAAATAATTGAAACCACCCCTCCTTCTGTCTTCAGATAACCATTGACATTTTAGCAAAGATCCTATATAGTTTTTCTTTCTATAGAAATGCATGGTGAAAAAACAACAACAACAACAAAAACCTTCCCTACCCCTTGCCCTGGACAGAATCTGGTAAACTTTTACAATAATCCTTTCAAACATGCAGGTGAAATCTTGGACATACAAAAGTCGACTGTGTGCTGGGTCTGGATATAAGTAATGGAGGGGTGCCTGGGTGGCTCAGTCGGTTAAGCGACCAACTTCAGCTCAGGTCATGATCTCATGGTTTGTGGGTTCGAGCCCTGCGTCGAGCTCTGTGCTGACAGCTAGCTCAGAGCCTGGAGCATGTTTCAGATTCTGTGTCTCCCTCTCTCTCTGACTTTCTCCCCTGTTCATGCTGTCTCTCTCTCTCTCTCTCTCTCAGAAATAAATAAAACATTTTTAAAAATTAAAAAAAAAAAGTAATGGAAAGAGCTGAATGGCTCTACATAAGGAAAGGGAGAGTTCTGGAAAGGAGAGTAGAGGGTCCTAGCTTGAGTCCCACCTCCCCCACCAAAACAAAACAAGGCAAAAACAGTGCCAGAAACAAAGACTTCTGTGCAGGTAATTTATTTGAAAGCTGAAGGTGATCCCAGGAAGCAGGAATGAGAAAGGTAAGGTGCAAAAGTTAGTGTAAGGTGTGTTGTCACCATGGGCCTGATTTTCCCAGAACCTCCTGAGAGAAAAGCTTGCAAGAATGCACCTCCCCATATTATTCCCATCCAGGAAGGGAGGCAGGGGCATTTCCCCACCAGCTTCCGACACCCACTAGTTGAAGGCTGCCCCTGGGGATGTTAATCCCCACACTTTTAGGCTGTACTTGGCCAGGCAGATTTATCTGTGGCAGAAAATGGGAAGAACATGCAACACAGTCACAGCAATATTGTTAATATGCGCTGGCACGGAACTGTGTACTGCAGTCATTGTCAAAATCGCAAGTGGGCTGAAGAAATGGGATAGAGGCATCAGACTGGACCAAAGCGCCAGGGGAAGAAGGTAGAGCTCAAATAGTAGAAATCACCAGAGGACTTTTGAAAAACAGAGAAGTAGGGGCACCTGGGTGGCTCTGTCAGTTAAGCTCTAACTTGGGCTTAGGTCAGGACCTAGTGATTCATGAGTTCAAGCCCTGCATCGGGCTCTATGCTGACAGCTTCGGATTCTGTGTCTCCCTCTCTCTCTGCCCCTCCCCCACTTGTTCTCTCTCTCTCTCTCTCAAAAGTAAGTGAAAAAAACATTAAAAGAAAAAGAAAGAAAAACAGAGAAGTAGAATTCCCTGTTTCATTGAATCTCAGATGCCACCAATTATAAAATGCACCATTATTTTATGTACCACTATGAAACAAAAGACGGTGTCAAAAAAAACTATGACATGCCTTCAATTGTAAGGCACATTCTTTAAAAAAAAATTTTTTTTTAACGTTTGTTTATTTTTGAGAGAGAGACAAAGCATGAGCAGGGGAGGGGCAGAGAGAGAAGGAGACATAGAGTTCAATGCAGGCTCCAGTCTCCAGCACAAAGCTCGATGCAGGGCTTGAACTCAACGAACCTTGAGATCAAGACCTGAGCTTAAGCAACTGAGCCACCACCCAGGTGCCCTGTAGGGCACATTCTTGTTTCAGAGATACTACAATGTGAAAAGTTGCATATTTTAGGAGTGATGAAGTACAGACACAATTTAAAGCTATTTGCATTACTCTAATGTAAATACCTCTGCCACCATACCTTTAACAGAGTCTGCTAAACACATAACACTTTGTGCGGCCCCTTTTTTGTGCAAATTACAGAGAGAGGCTGAATTTCACATCTGAATCAGTGTGAGCAGAAGAATGACATGTTATGGATGTTAAGATAATCACCACTGGAGGAAGCAGGAGCTTAGAACTTTCAGAACAACACTGGACTTTCTTCAATTCATTGAATGGGAGTATGAGCCAATCTTAACCCGATCTTAATAGACAGAGGGTGTAGTTTTTTTTAAAAAAATACAAAACTGGGATCATATTAAACAGACATTTTATTTCCTTTTCTTCTTATTTACATAGTGTGGTCACTTTTTTAGTTGGCTAGAATCTGAAGTCAGTCTTTGCCACAGACTTGAGTCATAAAAAAGTAAATCTGATCATGCAACATCTTACCTGTAAGCTTTCTTTCAATAAAGTTGACATTCTTAAATGTTTTTATAATAAAATCTTAAAAATGATTAAGAAAGTATGTAGTGGGGCATCTGGGTAGCTCAGTCCATTAAGTCTCCATCTCTTCATCTCCGTTCAGGTCATGATCTCACGGTTCATGGGATCGAGCTCTCCCTATGGTTCTGTGCTGACAGTGTAGAGCCTGCTTGGGATTCTCTGTCTCTCCTTTGCTCTCTGCCCCTCCCCTGCTCGATTGCTCATGTGCACATTCTGTCTCTCTCAAAATAAATAAATATATATTTTAAAAAAGAAAAAGAAAAGTATCTAGTAATGAATGTGAGAATAGCTCTGTTTTATATTCCCTGACCAGTTGTCTCTTGCCTCATCAGGTTTAAGAAACTAACAAACTGTGTGGCAACCTTTTGTTCAAACTCCTTGATCTTGTTTCCTTATATTTGGACTCCTAACAATGTAACATGGATATTTAGAAAGGTAGTATGAAGGGATGAAACGAGAATGGGTTTTGGAGACATGTAACCTTGTTTTGTGTCTTGTCCCATAACCCAAGACTTTCCCCATACCAAAGTACACAAAGAAACGTATGCTTCAGACACATCTTTCTGAGGCTAGGTTTCCTCAATATAAAGTGGAAATGAAATAAGAAATACCTACCCAATAGGGTATACAGATTACATGAGATAATATAAAGCTCTCAATGGCATCTGGTCCTGGAACATACTAGCTAATAAATATTATCTCCTTTCTTAGATTTTTCCACATACCCTCCACCCACTTCCACCTAAGCTCACATGTAGGCTGTATGCACACGTCATCTGTCAGAAGAAACAGGGACTTTCTTCCTACAAGACTAAACCCACTCTGCTTTAGGTAATTTTTTTTCCTGCACTGTGTAAACTTATTGCTCAGTCTAAAGGAATAAAAACATCACTGCTTCTCCCACGATTCTTTCCGGCTCTCAGACATATGTTGCTTTTTCCCTATCTTTTCTCAACACATGGGCTTTATAATTGAATGAGAAAACATCAGGTCATAAAAGCCTGTTTCATTTTGCTTGTTTGCTTTCCAAATTTTAAACCCTTGATTTTGTTGCACAAAAGAAATCCAATTTAACCTAGTCAACAGAAAACAGCAATTCATAGTTTGCAGTTTGGTAAATCTGCTTATGACTGCCTCTGGACCCACAAAGCCCATACAGCAAAACAAAATCTTCTATTCACATCTGAAGGCATGCTCAGAATTCAGTCTTTGATTTTTTTTTTTCTCCTGATGGTCATGTGTTTACACATGGAGAGGCCCTCACCCTCCATAATAGGACCTAAATTAAGTATATCATACAGAGCTCAGTTCAGGAATCTAGAAAGTAAAAAGAGTCAAAGGTAGAGGAAATCATCAGATTTGGGGTAGGATGCCATGAGAGTCCATCCACCCCAGAAGAGCTCTTCAATTGAGCTACAGAGGAAGTACTTCTCTTTCCACCTCTTAGACTCCAAGATGGTCTTCAAGATATTTTTTAGAATCATTGAAGGGCTTTTTTGAAGCCCTGGACAAAAACAAAAACAACAGGTGGAGATATTTCCAGAAAGTTCTCAGATGCCATATTCTGAACACAGTGCCTTTGAAGACCAGAGGCCCACATCAGGCAGGGCCTTGGGCCTTTCAAAGACGCCCTGTAACAAGAAGTGTAGAAACAAAGCACAGGAGAAGAGGAATTGTGGTTGGCTGGTTGGGGAAGCCTCCACAGAAAAAGTGCAATTTAAACTAAGCTTTGAGAGACAAAAATTCCAATAGACAAATAAATTTGAGGAAGAACTTTTTCCTCCTAGCTTGTGAACCTGGATTTGCTGGAAGTTATCTCTGAAGGTCAGAGTGCTAATTGACATAGCAGGTATGCAGTCTTCGACTGTAAACTCTGATGAGTAAGAAATGCAACCTTATTTTCTACTTTAACTTTTTCTCCCAAGTTCTCACTATGCTGAAGCAGCAGAAACTTAATTCTAGTGAATGCTGGGTACCCCTCTTTCTCCACAGTTGTATCTAAGTCCCATATGGAAAATAATACCAAGGTGTCAGCGATGGGATGGGTATGGAATCTAGCCCTTGATCATTATCGACAGATCCTCACATCTGCCAAGATGTCCAACATCCCCTTTTGGTCCATAAGGTTGCTCCTGAGCAGGCCCTCACTCCCGTCCACAAAACCTGTTAGGGGTACGGCTTTCTCCGTCTACATGGTTGACTTTATTGGTTTCCTCTCTGGGATCCATGTGATCCCTTGATTACATAGCATACAGGTGACCTCAGTGGGACTGATATAAACCACCACCCCTCTCAGCAAATTCCACTGATTGACTCAGGCATAACCTCATCCTTCTTGCCTTGATGGCAATCCCTTAGTCACAGTCCTTCTTCACGGGTAAGCACATGGCTGAGGTTGGTCCAAATGGAAGTCCAGGACTATTTTTTCATGATGGGGAAAAGAGAAGTTCCCTTTCTGAACAGGCAGATGTGAGGCCTAAAACTGATACACACATTTTGCTCTTAGGAAGGAAGCCAGCCTGAGGACAAAGCCAACATCCAGATGAGAACAGCAATGGAGCCAGCCGGTGCCTAATCAAATCACTCCTACCTCTAAGCTTTATTACTGAACCAATAAATCTGCTTATTGTTTAAATCAGTTAGAATTAGATATGTTATTACTTCCATACAAAAGCTTTCTAACAAATCCAGGCAACTTCAGTGACCCTCCTGGGTGCACTGAAAATACTCTGGTTTTTCTGGACCCACTGGGCTCAGAGACCTCTGAGAGATTGTTCAGGGCTTATCTACTAGATACACCATATAGCCATTTCTTTTTTGCTGTCTTTCTGACTCTTGGGACTCTACCCAGAAAAGAAGGCATATATCCCCTCCATCTCATATCTCATAAAGCAATCTGTGTATATGTGGGGTGTGGGGGTGTCGACCTATACCCCTCCCTAAAACCCAGCCTGGTGGGAAGTCAGGTTTCCATGACCTCCTCAACGAGAAAAATCTCACTAGTTCCCCTCCCACGTTTACCTCCTCCACTGCCCTAGGCTTCCTTTCCAAGTTAGGAAGGGGTGGCTATCGGACAGTAGTCTCTCATCGTGTACCTCCAAACCAAACTGTCTCCCCTCTAGGTCCTCTTCCTTTCCTTGGCTGAATCGTTGGCAAGGTGGAAAGCGAAGGCCAAAGGATAATAGGAAAAACCAGAAAGGAAAGGGGGAATCATCACAGGTCAGTGCTCCCTGCTCAGAGGAAGGTCTGGATCATGGAAAAATATCATATAAATGTTAACTCCCAAATTTATGTTTGAAGCCCAGGCATGTCTCCTGAACTTTACACTCATATATCCAACTCTCTACTGACCATTTCTACTTGGATGCTTATGAGACATCTCACCCTTCACTTTCTAAAATGGAAACCAAACAGTTTCCTCCATTCATATTTGCTCTATAGCCTTTAAGGTCCTCCAGACCGTGCTTTGTGGTTGAAGCCCCTGAGAGCACCATCTGTGGCATGGCCCAGGGACACTCCTCCTACAAATAAACCTTGTATCACGCCCTCAGGCATCTCTGCTGTGGTGTCACCACTAACTCCTGCCTTCCCGCCAATGCTCTCATTGCACTGTAATAGCTTACAAGGCTAAGCCATCTGATCCCCGCGTACCTCTCTGATCTTGTCTCCTCCTTCTCCACCCCCCCCCCAAATATCCATCAGTTCCCGCCACATCGGCCACTCTGCTCCTCAAACAAGCATACTGCCACCTTCAGATTTACTTGTTTCTCTGCCTGGAACTCTCTCCTCACAAATGTCCAGTGACTAATACCCTACCTCCTTTACTACTTTGGTGAAATCTCTCTTTTTAAAGAGGCTTGTCCTGACACCTATTTTTTTTTTAATGTTTATTTTTGAGAGAGAGAGAGTCAGAACACGAGCAGGGGAGAGGGAGACACAGAATCAGAAGCAGGCTCCAGGCTCTGAGCTGTCAGCACAGAGCCCGACGCGGGGCTCAAACCCACAAACCATGAGATCATGACATAAGCCAAAGCCAGACACTTAACCGACCAAGCTCCCCAGGTGCCCCCCTATTTTTTTTAATACCATAACCTTCCTCATCTCAGCTCCAGGGACTACTGATCCCCCTTACACTGTATTACTTTTCATTTATAGGCCCATCACCTTTCAATATACTATATAATTAACATACACTATCCTATCGTTATGAGATTCCCCCACAGAATGCTGGCTTCACAAAAGCAAGGACTCATGTCTGTTTTATTCACTGATGTATGCCAAGCACCTAGTGCAAAACCTAGAACATAGCAAGGACTCAATATATGAATATAAAGAAGTTCTCTGAGGCCTTGAGGACCCCTGTCAATAGCTTCAGCTCTGAGTTGAGGAGCAGAGGGCAACATCTGTGACTTTTGATTTTACTTGTCATATAGCAGTGGCTACTAGCCTGAGCATCTTGCATGGTTCAATACTTACTATATAGACAGTCCACCAACACCTGCTGGACCCTGGACCACTAAGGAGAGCCGTGCAGATGGCGCATGACGTACAAATCTAACACAGTGGCCCTAGGTGGGCAACATTCCTTTACCATCTGTTGACACCTCATACGCTCACCTTCTCATATCCAGAAAGACTATACCCTTCCCTCCTGGTACCGTGCCAGGAATGGTTACAGCCAGGCAAGAGGTAATGGAATCCCTCCCTATTGAATGCCTATTATGTGCCATATATTATTTCATTTGACCACACAGATATCCATGAATGGAGTTCCTTTACTACTGCTATCTATCCATGAATGGAGTTCCTAATGTGGAGGTTCCCAAAAAAGCTAGTATAGTCTATGGCAGGTGCTCACAAACTGCTTGAGGAAGCAATAATGACCTGAAATGGTGTGGGATAAGGTAGAGTCTCCCTACTCCTCTAAGTAGTGAGTAAGCCTGGGCTGCCTGCCCAAATCACAACCTTTGTCAGTTAGTGGTTTCATGAAGATAAAAGCCTGGTTTCCTGGTCCCTTTGCTTCTTCATAGTCTGTCAGTCTTTGATCTGGTACCTCACCTCTTCACCTCACTGCCTTCCAGCCAGCTCATCAAGGTTGGAAGCGATATATTGCATCCCTGCCGCTCACATGTGAGTTTCCCCCATAGGGAGAGGAAGACAAACCAATCTAACAAGAATTATTTGAAAGTCTTTCATACATTCAACAAATATTTATTGAGCGCCTACTATGAACCAAGCTCTTTTATAGGCACTGTGATTTAGCAAATAAGGGAAACAGATTCCTGTTCCCAAAGAGCTAACATTCTAGCAGAGGGGAAATGAGACTAGACACATTTAAAAAAAAAAAAGATAAAAATATCAGATAGTGGAAAATGCTACGCAGAAAATTAAGTCTATGAAGAGATAGCAGTTTAAGTAAGAACAGGCCAACACAAAGGTTCCTGTGCCAAGATTATGAGGAAGGAAGTAAATGTGAGGCAAAGAAAACAGCGATTGTAAAGGTCCTGAGGCTAGAACGAGCTTAGAGTATGTGAGGCAGAGAAAGAGGCTCTTGTGGCTGGAGGAGAGTTAGCAGAAGAGACAGTGGCAACAGCACATTAAATACAAAAATGCTTATTTGATGATAATGGTAATAACAGGGGAGCCAGCCAGCTACGGTTAAACAGTGGACTCTTCCTGGACATGGTGATTTTTAATCAGACTTAAGGTAAGAGACTTGTTTCGGTAGAGACAAAGAGGAAACAATTACTACATACTGTCGATTTCTCAAAAGTGTCATCACCTTTGTTTTGTTTTGGTTACAGTAATAAGAATAAGATTGGAGGGAAAAATCTGTGTTGGGCAGAGAATTGCACTGTCTTTTTTATTGAGGTGTAACTGATATATAACATTACATTATTTTAAAGCGTACAACCCAATTATCTGACATTTGTATATTGCAAAATGACCACCACAATAAGTCTAATTAACATTTGTCACCTTACGTGGTTCCAGAATTTTTTTTCTTATAATAAGAGCTTTTAAGATCTACTCTCTTAGCAACGTTAAAATATGCAGCACAGAATTAATAACTACAGTGGCCATGCTATGTTGTACCTGACATCCCCCAGACTTATTTCTTTTATAACTGGAAATTTGTACCTTTTGACTCCCTTCACCCCTTTCCCCCACCCACCCTAACCTCCCGCCCCCTCTGGCAATCGCCAATCTGTTCACTGTATCTATCAGCTTGGGTGGTTTTTTTCCCCATATTCCACATATAAGTGAAATCATATGATGTCTGCCTTTCTCTGTCCTATCCTACTTAGCATAATGCCCACATGGTCCAAACATATTGTTGCAAATGGCAAGATTTCATTCTTTTTTATGACTGAATAACTGTCTATGCATACCACTTTTTCTTTATCCATTCATCCATTGATGGACACTTAAGTTGTTTCCATATCAAACTGCACTGTCTTAAAATGTTGGTTCCGGCTATCTGATTCCAATTCCAAGGGAGTTATTTTATCACTCTGTAAGTTGTACAGATAACTGATAGCAATACAAAATCATTCATATCTGTAGACACACAAGGTCTGTCCTGTCCAATGGGAAAGAAACTGACTTCTCACCTCCCTTCTGGAAAAACCCAGTTTGCTACCAGTTGCACATTTATTTCAATATTCTTGACCTAAAAAAGTCCTGTTCTTTGGATTCTCTTTTGAACAGCTATACTCTCTCTCTTTTGGTCCTTCACTGATGAGTAGAATAAAATTCTTAATGTGTGATTATTTTGATATCTGTATGAGTCCTGACTTTATCTTCTTTTGAAAGTTATCTTTTAACAGGATGACAGGGAGACAGGCAATATAAGAAGGTGGGAGAAACTCAGGGGAACAGGAAGAGACACAAGTTAAAAGATAAGGCAGCTCTCTCATAAAGTCTGAGGGGTTCATTTAGCCAGGTTTCCTGAGGGAGTCAATCCGACACAAACTTTTCTTTTTTTTCCCATCTATTGTTCTCTTGAGTTATGGCATGAGTGTGTGCTGAGAAAATATAAATAAGGACAAAATCTCCTCTCAATTCCAGAAAATCTCTCCACAATGGAAGAGAAATAAAACAATTTGATATTGAATAAGCATTAAACCAGAACGTGATGTACATCCCAGGCAATCCACTAAGAGATTGAAAAAAAACATAAAGAAATTCCACCCCCTTTTACAGCCACGCAAGTACAACCAAAGCCATCATGTACATGTTCTCAATGCACCATGTTACCACGTATAGTTCATCCTAAACTCACCTGGTAGCTGGGGTGACCATCTGTGTCAGTGAACCGGTTTTACACAAAGAAAAAACAAACTTCCATTTTCATAACAGGAAGTAGACAGGAGGCCACTGATGTGTGGCTCCTATTGGCCCAAAGAAACTGGGAAATAGGGGCACTATTCCAAAGGGGACCCCAGACCCTTGGGGAAGACCTACCTCGAGCGTAAAGCTGGCCAAAGGCTTACTTCACTTGTAAAACAACTTGCATATGCTTCAAAGAAACAAAGAAAGATTTTACAAGTTTTTGAAAGCAAATGCTCTAAGAAAATGGCTGGTGGAGGATGTCTCTTCCCTTCCTTTTAATGGGGAGAAATAAGCCTCTGATTTTAAATGTGTATTTGCCCTTATATGTGTAAATCATTACTCGGTGTAAATGCAGTAATTCAACCGCACAGCTAGAGGGGTGAACAATGCACTCCCCCCAAAAATGTAATGCTCGGCTTCCCAAACTACAAGTCCAGTTCAGTCTCCTCAAGGCCTTCCGCTCCCCTTAAGTTTACAAGAATCCTGCATGAGTATAGTGTCCAGAGAGAGAGAGAAAGAGAGAGAGAGAGAGAGAGGCTCGAGCCCCCCTGACATTTGTGGCTGAAGGATGCCTCTGTCACCACTACATTGGTTCTTCCTGAAAGGGTCACTCTGGAGGCCGGTGCCACAGATGTCCTGAGAAGAGTCTGAGGGACTTTCCACTGCTGTTACAGTCTCAACTAAAGAGTTCCTACAGAGAGGGCAAGCTTGTGCCTCGCTGTGAAGTTCCGTCAGCAGTTCTCAAGATGACCACTCCTTTGATGCCACCACTTCCCAGGAGGCAGGTCTGCCCCGAGAAAACTGAGCGAGGCCAGGTTCCAGCACCGGGCATCTCACAGGCTGACACCTATGCCCGTCTCCTGCTCACTTTACCAGCACACGCGCCAGCTGGCTGCTTCCCTCGCCAGACATCGTGGTTATTCTATGGCACAGAACTGGAAGTCTTGGCCGCACCTGCCACCGAGTTGGCCTGGGCCATGCAATTTCCCTCCCGCTAGACTCCCTAACCTTGAATGGGGGAGAGAGAGGTTGGACCCCTAAAGGAAGAGGTTCCTGAGTTCCTCACCTAGATTTTCTCTCTGCTCCTCAGAACCATGCACATTATGAAATTAGAAAGTGGGGTGGGAGGGTGGGGAACACAGTGACCTTCTTTTCCATGGACAACAGAGAAAAAAGTCACAATTCTGTAGTCTAGGAAAGGCCAATCCGGTGGCCTCTTTGAATAATTTCTGCTGTAAGAGATTTGCAGCCTCCACTGACATGTCAAGCAACAATATAATCTTCAAGTTTTCCTTTACTGAGCACCCAGCTGTGATTAGAATTAATCAGCTTAGAATTGGAAAAATAACTTTGCTGTGTTCTCAATACAAAAATTCAGATTTGAAATTAAAGTTTACTTTTCCTTTGCAAGGAGGAAAAGAAATGGGGTAACTTTTAGGAATAGACTGTGAGATAGGTAATCAGATTAATAAGTAGTGCTACTGACATTCAGAAGCAGACACACGGTCCCCCCCAACACATACCCTTTTTGTTGTAAGAGCACAAGATTGCTTCCTTCCAAAACACCCCCAAATGAGAATGAAAACTGCAGTTGGTTTCTATACGTTCTGAGTCTTCTTCATCATCTTTCCTTTTAATGGGATATTACAATATTCCTAACAACTCATACTTTCTTAAAGCATATAAAGGAAAAGTTCAAAGTAAAATGGATTAAGCAATGGGGCATCTGGGTGGCTCAGTCAGTTCAGCGCCCAACCTCGGCTCAGGTCATGATCTCGCGGTTCATGAATTTGAGCCCCACATTGAGCTCCGTGCTGACAGCTTGGAGCCTGGAGCCTGCTTCAGATTCTGTGTCTCCCTCTCTCTCAGCTCCTCCCATGCTCATCTCTCTCTCTCAAAAATAAATAAACATTAAAAAAATTTTAAATAAAAATAAAACGGACTAAGTACTGTGATTATTCAAATAGCTACAGCAATCACCATAGTAACGCCAGAGAACTACTGCCTTAACTTACAGGTGCCAAATTGAGCAAGAGGTGTGGGGATTTCCACTCAATTTCATGAGAAATGACCTGAGGAGAAAATTATATTGAGGTTAAGCAGCTCTGTCACCCCTGTGACTGGCCTTGGTTCATTAGTTTCATGGGCTGTGCTGACTCACTTCTCTATTTAAGATGTTTATCACCCAGGAAATAACTTACGCCATCAGAATCCATTTCCACTTTGAATGATGCCCAAGTTACAAAGCAACACGGGAAGAAGCTTAATTCCTTATGTGTGTGTTACAACATGAAAGCCAGCAAAGAAGAAAAAAAGTTTTACTTTTTACAGGAATCCTTTACTTGCCCGGCATTCTTGACCAATGTTCAGAAGTAAAGAGGGGACAGCTGACTGACCAGGCTGGGCTCCTCTGTTTGTCTGACCCTTGGTGGGATTATAAGGGGTCATGGAAACGGGCTTCATGTTTCAGGATCAGATCTTTATACTCGTCCAGTTAACCAGTAGAGATTAAGTTCTGGCTGTGGTCGTAAGCCACTAATTTATAAACCAAAATGCCAACTTACTCAGTTTTTATACATTCACATACATATACACACAGAGACACAATAAAACTGTCAAAATTCTAGGGTCCACCAGTCAATATATTCACTTCCTAGTTTAAAAAAAATCTATTTAAAAACCACACCATTATGGGGATGTCTGGGTGGCTCCGTCAGTTGAGCATCTGACTCTTGATTCTGATTCAGGTCATAATCTCAGTTTGTGAGTTTGAGCCCCACATCGGCTCCATGCTGACGATGCAAAGCTTGCTTGGGATTGATTCTCTCTCTCCCTCCCTCTCTGTTCCTCCCCCACTCCCGTGCACACATGTTCACTCTGTCTCTCTCAAAAATAAACATTTAAAAAATAACAATAAATAAAAATAAAAAACAGTTTACTTTTGAGTATCACATCCTGTCTATTGTCTTATGTGCCTCCTCACTGAGCTTAGAAACTCCTGGAGATCAGGAGCTGTCTTTTTCATTTTTATATTCCTAGGGTCCAGCACAGTGCCTAGTACATACATAGATATTTAGATTTTTTTGTTTTAAAATTTTTTAACGTTTATTTATTTTTGAGAGACAGAAAAAGAGCACAGCAGGGGAGGGGCAGAGAGAGAGGGAGACACAGAATCCGAAGCAGGCTCCAGGCTCTGAGCTGTCAGCACAGAGCCCGACACAGGGCTCAATCCCATGAACCATGAGATCATGACCAGAGCTGATGTCAGATGTTTAACCAACTGAGCCACCAGATGCCCCAACATTTAGATATTTTTTAATATATGAGTGAATGAATAATAATAATGTATGTGAAATCTCTTTGCAAAGTATAAGGCACTACATAAACGAAGAATGACAATTATAAATAAGGAATGGTGTCATTAAGCTGCAACAGACAAATGTACCCATCTTCACGTGGAGCAATGGAAGCCAGAAAGTCGACACTGGGAAGCAAGTGAAGACACACATATATAAAAGCAAGATCCAGAGCTCCTGGGTGGCTCAGTCAGTGAAGCATCTGACTCTTAGTTTCAGCTCAGGTCATGATCTCATGATTCATGGGTTTGAACCCTGCATCAGGCTCTGTGCTTGGGATTCTCTTTCTCTCGCTCTCCCTCTGCCCCTCCCCCACTCACACTGTCTCTGTCTCTCTCAAAATGAATAAACTTAAAAAAAGGAAATACTAAAAGTACATTTTTAAAGTTTCTATTTATTTATTTTTGAAAGACAGAGAGAGTGCGCAAACAGGGGAGGGGCAGAGAGAGACAGAGGGACAGAGGATCTGAAGCAGGCTCTGAGTGGACAGCAGAGAGCCTGATGTGGGGCTGGAACTCAAGCACAGTGAGATCATGACCTGAGCCGAGGTTGGATGTTTAACTGACTGAGCCGCCCCAAGCACCCCTAAAAATACTTTTAAAAAATAAATAAATAAAAGCAAGATTAATGTCATGTCAATTAATGTTTTAGATAACACTGTACGAGACACACAGTACAGAAAATCAGGTTCTAAAGCATTTTAGATGACCAAAATATGAAAATGAAAAATGAATTGATATGAAGAGAGAGAATTAGGGGATCCTAAAAACTAGAATTTAATATCTCTGGACCATGTGTTCACCAACTTAGAAACTCAGGTTCTATATCTAATTAAAACAAACAAACTAGGCAATGTCTCTGCAAGAGATTGTTTGAAAATCGGTTTGCACTTCTTTTATCCTGGGAGTGGGGATGAGGAAAAACAAAAAACATGGGTCAGTCAGTAAAAATTTTCCAGAGAATATTGTCAGGATCATCTTACCTTAGAGAAAAAAAGAGACCATATTGCTTGTGTTTCGGTGAGATGTTAAATATATTTGGGTTAAAATGTACACCGAGGGGGAGAAAATCAGTAGTGGTTGGACCCTGATCTGGCCAGAAGAATATTTTGATTTTCCTAACTTTTTACATAAGCAAAGAAGCTATATAAAAAGTTACTGAAGTCCCCCAAGTCTCTAAGTCATAGGAAGAAATCCACCGGTGACAAATAAGCCTCTAATTCTGTTATAACAGCCTTAGCGGAGCGGAGCCAGGGACAGTCATAGTTTGGGGTTGAAACAGGTGCCCTGGCCACAAACTCACAGAGTCACTGACACGGTTGAGCTGTGGTTCAGGAGGCACCATTAATTCAGTGTCAGCCATTATGAGTCCCATCCACCTGCCTTAGGGGAAGAATATTCAGACCTGAAACAGGAGAACTGGTAGGTAATAGAAATTGCCACTTCCTTCTTATTCGCAGTATCCGAATTTCCTTTCAAGTATCACGGCATTAAAAACAACAACAACAACTTTATATTGGTAAAATATTAAGAGAGGGCACAAAAAATTCAGATAAACTAATCCTGACATCCTTTAGCAACAAAATCCCTTTCTTCCCGCTGGAAGGAGCAGCGTTCTTGTTTCTGGGTCCATAGTCTCCTTCCACCCAAAGTCGCTCCTCCCCTGACAAAAGGAAAAAATCAAACCTGTAACTATTTTTTATTTTTGCTGTGTTGTGTTTGACTTTAAAACTCATAAATCTCAAATAACAATAATAATAATAATAATAATAAACAACTGGGTAGAACGTTTGGGGAAACTAGTCCTTGAGTATAACCCTGGAGTGATCTGGAGTTAGGGGAGGAAGCAGGTGTGATTTGGAGTTAGGGGAGGAAGTAAGAAAATCTTACTGGGACAGCATATTTTAAAAAATCACAATTCCTCATGTGTTTGATTAGCTGAGACTAACAGACAACCCGGCAACAGCAGTAGGAGGGAGATGCACTGTCAGCAGAGCAGAAGTATACAAAGGCTTTTATTTTTAATTTACTTTGAGAGAAAGAAAGAGCATGAGTGGGGGCGGGGGAGAGGGCAAAGAAAGATGGGGAGAGAGGGAATCCCAAGCGCTGATGCCTTGAACCGAAATCAGGAGCTGGACGCTTAACTAACTGAGCCACCCAGGTCCCCTAGATAACACATTTTAAGGGAGGGTCTGACCATCATGCCACTGGGCAGAAATTAGAAACACAGGAAATCCTCACTCACATTGCTTGGCCACAAACACTAAAAAATAACCTAAATCTAAGCAGATTATCACTCTGTTCAAAGTGGAGAAGAGAGAGGGGCGCCTGGGTGGCTTAGTCGGTTAAGCGTCCGACTTTCGCTTGGGTCATGATCTCGCGGTTCGTGGGTTCGGGCCCCGCGTCGGGCTCTGTGCTGACTGCCAGCTCAGAGCCTGGAGCCTGTTTCAGTCTGTGACTCCCTCTCTCTCTGACCCTCCCCTGCTCACGCTGTCTCTCTCTCTCCTAGCAATAAATAATACATTAAAAAAAAAAAAAACAAAGTTGAGAAGACAGAAAAAAAAGTCAGCATGGTAACTACTAAAACACAACAAAACAATAAAACAAGATAAAGAAAAAAGTATTCCAGAGATTCAAAGCTTCAGAAAAAAAAACTGTAGGAAATGAATGGCCATTTCAAGTAAAAATGACAAAAACATGAATGAATGTATGGAAGTAGAAAAACAGAAGAGAAAGGATAAGCAGAATTTTCATAATTGCAGAAGATGGGTGATGGGGACAGGACTTGTATACGTTTTAATTTTTATAGCAGAAGTTTTTAAAACTAGAGATGTTAGAGATCATGAATTCTGCAAAATTGCAAAACATTGCCTACATCTGCAAAAATACTAATTTCACTTCAATAAATGAGTTTTGTAAGAAAAACATAATTTTGAATCCATTCATAACAGTAAGAAGGAGTATAGTGGGTACAATCGCATTTAGGTAATAAAAAGTACTTAGACAAAAATGATAAAACTTATTAAGAGAGATAAAGGAACCCCTAAAATACATAGAGAGGGTGGACAAGACTAAAATGAAGTGAAGAAGGTCAAGCTTTCCAAGTTAATATACAGATGTTACACAATGCCTAAAGTGGTGCTGTGTAAATGGGCAGAGATGAAAATTTCTCAGTCGTATACTTCTTTGCCATCACATTTCTTTCAAGCTCCTGAGCCTCATACACTAATTCTATTTTTTTTAAGTTTATTTATTTATTTTGAGAGAGAGAGAGAGAGGGAGAGAGAGCAGGTGGGAGAGGGACAGAGAGAGAAGAGAGAATCCTAACTGTCAGCACGGTGCCCAAACAGGTGAACCTCGAGACCATGACCTGAGCCGAAGTCAGATGCTCAATCTGAATGAGCCGCCCAGGTGCCCTACTAATCCTATTTTTTAAATTTTCTATATTTTACAATGCTTTGACATCTCTGGGGAGCCTTGCTGTCTGAGAAGAGACTGCCCTTTAAGGCTAGCTAATTCCTAAGACATTGAACAACTTTCAGATGAGTCCCCATTTCCTATATAAACCAACCTACCCCAAGCCCATGTCCCCAGATACATCCTGTGTCTAGCTCTCCCACACAAGGCCGGGATTTCCCCTGCTCTGAATCAACCCAGGACCAGAAACCAGACACGCAGAGCTAGAATTACTCAAACTATCCAGTATTCAACTGCTAGCCTTTCCTGGCCTTGCCTTTCCTCAGAAAGAGTAACGAAGGCTGTGCCTCATGCACGCCCTGCTGCTGTCTCCTGACTAACGCTGGGGCTTCCCCCTGTGGCCCTGCATGGCATGACAGGCCTTTCGCTTCTAGTGCAGCTCTTCTTTCCGTGGCAATGACCCCTCTGTCTTTCCACTCAGTCATTTTTATAAATTAAGAGCTGGACGCACACCATTTCACTCTTCTGCATTCTTTGGCCATAGTGTCTAGCTTCTTTGTTTTGTTTTAATGTCTAGTGTTTTGTGTTTTTTGTTTTTGTTTTTTTTTTTGGTCAGAAGCAGCTGTCCCTGCCAAAAATATGTATTTACAGTGTCACAGTTCTGTTGAGCATCTGTGGATGGTTCACCAGCCACACGATGCATCCGTTCTGTGTATAACACCTCCTTCTGCACAGGGGCGCTTGCTCACCTGTTGATGAAAAAGGGGCCACGGAAGCCACAGCTGTTCGTTCACTCAACAACTTTTCCCCTGCCTACTTAGCACGTGTTAGGCAGTGTGCTCATTCCAGGGGTGCGAATACAGAGGCAGCTGAGGCATGATCTCAGCCCTTAAAGGTGTCACAGTCCAGCCGCGTAGGTAAAACACATCTGCATTGTAGATTTCTAAAGATTCTAAAGATTTCTAAATTGCAATAAATGTGAATTTAACTTAGGGGGTCAGTTCTTTTGCTTTTGTATCCTTCTGAGGGGTCTCCCAGAGAGCGGTTTCACAGCCATGATGCTGATACTGAAGTCCAATTTGTGGAAGTGCTGACTTAACGTTTCCAGAAGAAGGGAGAGCGCCATGTAAATGATAAGTAGGTATCTTCTGAGTGAATAAAAGAAAACTATGTAGGGGCGCCTGGGTGGTTCAGTTGGGTAACTGTCCGACTTCGGCTCAGGTCACGATCTCGCGGTTCGTGGGTTCGAGCCCCGCGTCGGGCTCTGTGCTGACTGCCAGCTCAGAGCCTGGAGCCTGTTTCAGATTCTGTGTCTCCCTCTCTCTCTGACCCTCCCCTGCTCACGCTGTCTCTCTGTCTCTCTCTCAGAAATAAATTTAAAAAATTAAAAGAAAAAAGAAAACTATGTAACCAAATTAAATCAAAATGGCGTATAAAGACTCTAGTCAACTAAATAAACAAGAAAAGGAAGGAGAAGGCAAAAGAAAAAAAGATGAAAGACTCTGGTGGTAACTGTGAGCATACCCAGTTCTAGAGAAAGGTAGGCATGAAGAAGGGGCTGAGGAAGAGCTGACAGAGAAGACGGGGAAGGCCATTCAGGGCCTCGGGAACAGGAGATGCCAAAGTATGGTAACTTTTTTGTTTGTTTGTTCTATTTTACTTTATTTCATTTCATTTTAATTCTAATACAGTCAACACGCAGCGTTATATTAGTTTCAGGTGTATAATGTAGTGGTTCAACAATTCCATACCTCAGCCAGTGCTCATAACAACAAGGGAACTCCTTAATCCCTCTGCCATATTATTTAATGAGGGAAATTCTAGAGATACTAGTGACACTTCCCTTAGGGTTAGGAGCTAAGCAAGGAAGCCAACTACGTCTGCTACTGCTCAACATTGAGTACAGGTATTAGCCAATTCGATCAGTGTGATAATCTTTTTACTTTAGCCTCTGATTGCTTATACACCTCACGACCACACACCATTGCTTGGTTTTTCTCTTACCAGAAGCTTCTTTTCACTCTCACTACTACTATTAGGGCATCTTTCAATGGGCTGGCCTGAGAGTTTTGCTTTTAACCAATCCTTTCCTGCATTAAAACTTGAAAATGCCATGTGGGAAAATCAAATGCTGTGTGAATCCCTTTCTCTGTTCTTTCTCCTAAGATTTACCTGTGAACAGCCCTTCAGTTCGTATCACAGATTTTCACTTACCTATGGGTCCTCCTCCCACCAGACTCTGAGCTCCTAGGGTGCAGGAACTCTCCCTTTTCCATGAATATTTACATGAATGTGGAGCAGAACCAGATAGTATGAGAAGGACTCCACTTCCTGTTTCTCACGGGACCCTCAGCAAGCCCATTTGTTTTCTCCATGGTGCCTACTCTTCTGCCTGCTTCACCCATTGTGTTATTAAGCTTTCTCATCCTTAGTAATCACATAAGTGCTATGGTATCTTAGGGAGGTTTTAATTATTATAAGCGAAGATGTTGCTATTTCCATGGACTTAAAGGCCATGTGTCTATTACTCTTGTTCAATTTTCTAGAGTTGTTTATATAGATTTCTCACTGATTCATTTTCTAAGACAACACTTAGTTTATCTGTAAGACTATCCATTAAAATGACATTCAATCCATTAAAAGGCTAGTTTTGGAGTCAGGTGGATCTGTGTTTAATTCCTGGCTCTATTTGTCGTCATCTCGAAAAGGGAGATGAAAATAATACCTCCTCTCTCATAGGGATGCACACAGAGATGCCAGGAGTATTAAATGAGAAAAGTAGCAGTGTCCCTGGTATATAGTTATAGGTACCATTTCATGTTTACTATCATCCTCATTATTAGAAATAAAAACAGTAACATAGTAATGGAAGATTATACTGGTACAGGATTTTAAAATGTTCTGAGAATTTTAACATCTTTTAAAATCTTTATCACAATCCTGTTAAGTAGGTAGAACTTTGCTGAAATAATGCATTATGTGCTCCCTCTAGACTAGAAGAGTAAATTGAGTTGTAGGTGAGGTTTTTAGGTCAGACAGGAGAGAAGACCACACGTAGGTAGGCTAGGTCTAGGAGCTAATGCAAATCACACCTTGTAAGAGATGGAAAAACTCAATGCACAAGGCTGAGCCTGAATGGACAGGAGGTTTGCATAGTGTAGTCCAGATATTCTTGAGCTCCAATATTACATGCAGTGTGGAAACTGCAAGTCACCACTGTCTACCCCACAGATTCTGGAAATTCCTAGGAGGCATATATTCTCATGGCCACTTCTGGCTCCGAGTTCCCTCCTCCAGTGAATTGGTACATGGTACACTTTGTGGACCATCTTGGCATCTAACATGTGCTTTCCATAAGGCTATTGCTTTGGCTCTGAAAGAAATTTACTCCAATACAATTTCTAAAATAAATCAAAACACTCAACACTCTTGCAAGATATAGTAGGTAGGTATTAGTGAAAATTTGTGAGGGACAAAAGAATGAGGTACATTGTCAAAATGCAAAAAAAAAAAAAATCATTAAATTATACATGGACACCCTTGTCCATTTTGGGGTCACTCCACAATCAGGTACTCTTTTCAGTGGTTACTATATTCCTCTGGTCCCCCAGATCCTGTTCGCCCTCCATCCCACCAACTCTTTTCTCATCTGTCCCTCTGATAGCTCCTCTTTCCCAAGTCCCTTCCTGGATTAGTTCTAGGAACTTCAAATTCTTATTCAGTGTTGCAGAACAATTTAGCTCCCCTCAATCTCTGCCCCCCAACCTGGGCTCACATCTGCACTTCCCAGTCTACTGCGTGTTCAGAACAACAACAACAAAATGTGCATGTAACTAATGTTTTCAGAAGACTTTGTGTTTTGGCCTCATTGTCTCACTTGTTATACAACACATTTTCCCCCTCCTTTACATAATTACCTACAATTTCATACAGTATCAACACACTTATCTCCATGTCCATCTCCAGTGCTCAAATGTTAACTGGAGAAGTGAACACATTCTCTGGAGAATGAGGATGAAGGCTCCAGATAACAACACTCTTTAGTCTGAAAATGAAATTTAAGATCACCGGCTACGTCTATTCACTACCGAAGCCCACCCAGCTAATTTCATCAAAGAATGCAGAGCAGAAAGAGTCCAACCCCAGCAGAATGATAAGATACACACTAACTATGCACTGTTCATTTATTTTTCAATCAATTTTTTAAAAATTTTCAATGTCTATTTATTTTTGAGAGAGACAGAGTGTGAGTGTGGGAGGGGCAGAGAGGGAGATACACAGAATCCAAAACAGGCTCCAGGCTCTGTGGCTCCAGGCTCTGAGCTGTCAGCACAGAGCCTGATACGGTGCTCGAACCCATGAGCCGTGAGATCATGACCTGAGCCAAAGTCAGCTGCCCAACCGACTCAGCTACCCAGGCACCCCTTCAATCAATTTTCTTGACTGAAATATATGTTCATTGCCAAAAAACAAACATTCCAAAAATATATAACTACTGTTAGTAGTATGGTACACACACACACACACACACACACACACAACACACACATACAATTGTCTAAACAAAATTGAAACCAAACTGTAAGAACCACTGCACTGTTTTTAATTAAAATATAGAAATACATCTTAACCTACACATCTGAAATTTAAGGTTAAATGTTCTTAACAATGTTTGTGCTTTGGGAGGAAGATTTAAAACAATAAAGAACATTCTACTAAAATTATTCCTTTAAGTCCCATTGCTTGGAGTGTTAGATTGCACCAAGACAGATGCCAATTCTCTCATCTTCACTGAGTTATGCACACTTCCTTAATGAGCCGTGTTAGCCCCAAAACCAATCCTAACCATTAGGGCATGGGAATACTAAAGAACAAGATCAATCTTTAAATACAGTTTTTGTGGGGCTGCCTGGGTGGCTCAGTTGGTTAAGTGTCCAACTGCAGCTCAGGTCATGATTTCACAGTTCGTGGGTTCGAGCCCTGCATCAGGTTCTGTGCTGACAGCTCAGAGCCTGGAGCCTGCTTTGGATTCTGTGTCTCCTTCTCTCTCTGCCCCTCCCCTGCTTGCTCTATGTCTCCCTGTCTCTCTCTGTTTCTCAAAAATAAAGAAACATTATAAAAACTAAAAAAAAAAAAAAAAAAAAAAAAAAAAACCCCTGTGCCCTTGGGTGATGTTAGTGTTTACTGAGGTACTCTGTACATCAGCTCTTAGTCACCTGCCCTCCGTTTTTCTGTCTGTAAGGAAATAGAAAATTATTACTGTTGTTAAAGATTAACTAAAGTAACTAGTATGGATAATCCAAACTATAGTAGATAGAGTACATGCAATAAAAGAATATATGGATTTGAAAACAAATGGCCACGTTTTGTCTGTGTACCAAAGGAATTTCCACTATTTACTAAGGAAGAAAATTCAATAAGATATGTGGTTGCCTAACACGGTGATTACTTACATTTTCAAGCTAAAGACAAAAGCTTTAAATCTATTACCTATTTGTGTATTTGCATATGTGTAACCATATACATATGAAGACACATTAGTAGTAAAGAATAAGATTGATCTTAATAGTTTTTGTGCCTTTGTCAATCTCTTGAATCAGTCTGAGGAAAAGATTCTAAGAAAGCTTTCTGCTGTGTGTACATATCATCACTCTAAAGCAAGATCTCTCCTTGCATTTAAGTATCTATGACTTATGACTATTAATAACCAATTTTCTCTAGCAATTTTCATTTCTTTTTTTAAAATAGTTTATTGTCAAGTTGGTTTCTATATAACACCCAGTGCTCATCCCCACAAGTGCCCTCCTCCATGTCCATCTCCCCCCCCTTCCCCTCCCCCTCCCCCCATCAGTCCTCAGTTTGTTCCCAACATTCAAGAGTCTCTCATGGTTTGCCTCCCTCCCTCTCACCCCCTATTTCCCCCCTTCTTCTCCCCCACGGTCCTCCATTAAGTTCCTCCTAATCCTCCCATATGTGCAATCTAGCAATTTTCATTTCTTAAACACAGGCTTAAATTCAGAATAATAGAATTATTAAGAAGCCTTTATATGTAAATGTTCTTGGGAATATCCCAGGTGGCTATCATTTTCTTCATGAAAGGGGAAATGATAAAAACAATTAGGTATGCTTGGTATCCCTCATATCTTTTTTTTTTAACGTTTATTTATTTTAAGAGAGAAGAAGAGAGAGAGTACGCGTGAGCAGTGAGGAGAGGCAGAATCCCAAGCAGGCTCCATACTGTCAGCTCAAAGCCCAACAAGGGGCTCAAACTCATGAGATCACGACCTGAACCAAAATCAAGAGTCAGACACTAATCGACTGAGCCATCCGGGGGCCCCTCCTCATATCCTGGTCAGCTAAAACTCCACATGCCCTGAACTTAAAATGTCCCAGAGCTCTGCCCAAGGGATACACATGTCCATCAGGTGTTTCTTTCTTTCCTTCTTTAACAACCTTTCTTATAATAATATCTAACTTTGGATCTTCCTAAATATGCTAAACCCTTCTTACTGCGCATGAAAGACAGGATTGTTTCAGTGCTGCTTACTCAAAAATAGGAATCATATCAGCTAATTACCTTCTATAATATTATTTCATTGTCTGCTTCTTTTATGATTATTATTTTTTTAATGTTTACTTATTTTTGAGAAAGAGAGACAGAGAGTGAGCAGGGGAGGGCCAGAGGGAGGAGGAAACACAGAATCCAAAGCAGCCTCCAGGCTCTGAGCTGTCAGCACAGAGCCCAAACGGGGCTGGAACTCACGAACCCTGAGATCATGACCTGAGATGAAGTTAGACATTTAACCCCTGAGCCACCCAGGTGCCTCTTCTTCCTTTATAATTACTAAATGCTGCTCCAGTCAACATCTAGCTGCCTTACTTTCCCTTCCTGATAAAGAGTAATTTTAGTATTGTTCACCAGTTGTCAAACTCTAAGTACACCCAGTCCTGATTTGACTGATGTTATCCTGGACAGCCCTGATAAGAGTAATTCTTTGATGATGACTCATAACTTAAGGCATAGCTTGTGCTAAACATGCTGTAACTTCTGAAATATTCTGTTTCAGAATATTTTGCAACCAACATCCGGTTCTTGCTGAAAAATTAAGGATTAATGTTCATACTGTCTATAGATCAGCATGTAGAGCTGGAAATTTCAGCACTGATTGTGCGATTAAGAGTCTTCTGACCTCCTCAGACAATTCAAACAAAAATTGAAAAGAAATCATATTCTTGTTGACAACACTTGAAGAAAATTTCCTTTGTTTTGAATAAAGCCCACACCGAAAAGCTTACTACTATACAAAGAGCCCTTTCTATCCATTACCAGCATATTATACAGACAGTTGTTGAATCTGATTTCTATACAAGAAAGACTAAAGTTAACACTGTCCTCACTGTGAGTGGGGGGCTGGATTCGGAGAAAGACATTTGTTTTTTCAAGACTGGTTTGTATCATTTGGTAATTCCCAAACTACCTCTAGGCTGATAATATTTATGCTGAAAAGAATAATGATGGTCATAACCCAAAATATAGGAAAAAATTGATTCAAATTGTATAAAAATATCAGTCATTTTTACCTAGGAGGCTCAACAAGTGACAAAATTTTACTTATTTTAATTATAATCTAGAGAATAAATGAAGAAATTGCCACACTAAAGACCATTTGAACATTTACAAATGGATTTAAGTCAGCTGACCAAACTGTAACCTTTCGGGTGCTTTTAAATAATAGTTTCTAACTTTTCTAGTTAGCCTGAAACTTTTCTGAGTTCTAGCTCTAGGTTTAATGAGGCTGCAATTTACATTTTAAGATCTCTATAAACTCTCATATGAAATTGTTATAGAAAGACCCCATGAGGCTGGGCTTGACTCATCCCCTAAAAGATTCCATCTGTGGTATGCTGTAATTGTTACTTTTTTAAAAAAAGTGAATCTCATGTACACAGTCCATATACTCAACACAAATGCTATTTTTCTGAAAGGCAGATCATCAGACATTTTGTGCCCCCCCACCCCCCCAACCAGCATGATAAACAGCTAGGAAACCAGATTTATTAGAAGAGATACCAATAGGTCAGCCTTAGAACCACACTGGAAGTGACCCTTTCAGGTATTCTGAACCTCACAGAGAGGTCTTAAGCTTGAGGCCCACAGCATGGATACATGCTTCCCACTATAGTGGGAAAGTGCTTAGGATCTCACCACCAGGATATCCAGACCCACTGAGGACTGACCCTGACGTCCACCTATAAAGACGTTGGAGAGCAGACGACTTTCCTAAGTAGACATCTACCTCCCAAGATTTGATGGATCGGGAACATCAGGTGTAGGGCCACTTTCTCCAAATTGACTTGTACTCAGACTTCCGTCTCATTTTGTTTATATTGTGTCTGAAAAATTTTGCCAGGGTCTGAATTCTTTGTGGTTAGGTTTCTGTTTTATCTGTGCTGATGCTTGTTCAGACTGTTTCCTGTATGTATTGTGATCATTTGCTGGAAGTTCACATTCACTAGAACTTGGTGGGAATTTTTGAGTCTTCTGTTGGGAGAAACCTTCCTCCAGTGAAAATTTGTTTACTTCCTACCAGGCATCTGGGGAACTAACAATCCAAGTAAATTTTATATTAACAGCATACAGTCTTTTTTATTTTACAAATAGTTTATTGTCAAGTTGGTTTCCATTTTTTTTTTTTTTTACAAATAGTTTATACATACAGTCTTTTTAAACATGCAAATTGTATGAACTCAGGCCACAAACTGGCATAAGGACTGGCCCTGAGCCACACACTCTCAGAGATATGTTTCCCTCCAATCAGAAAAAGGCAAGTCAGACAAGTTTCTCTGCTCTCTGCTTTTTGAGGTAAAAATTATCTTCCTATAATTCGCCCTTACTTTGAGGGTAAGACCCTTCATGGTTCCTGGTTTTAGGGAGTCTTCAATCAAACTCCAATTTGAGTCCACAGCTTTGCTCCTGGCCTCTTTGTTGCCTTCTTAAACCTAGAGCTCTAGGCTACCTGAGATTAGTAAGTGATCCCAGGGCAGAGGATGCCCTCAGCATTAGTCCGCCTCTCTGAATGCATGCAGACTTTGTTCTGGCTGGAGAGCATTTCCTCTGGCAAGCTGAGTCATGTTTTAAAAGGTGTTCTTGTTGTGGGGCACCGGGGTGGCTCACTTGATTATGTGTCCGACTCTGTCTCAAGTTGAGTTCATGGTTCGTGGGCCAAGCCCCACATCAGGCTTTACGCTGACAGCTCACAGCCTGGAGCCTGCTTCAGATTCTATGTCTCCCTCTCTCTGTGCCTTCCCGCCCCTCGAGCTCTGACTCTCTCTCTCTTTCTCTCAAAAATAGATAAACATTAAACACATTTTTAAAAGAAAATAAAAGGTGTTCTTTTTAACATTCTTAGGTGCATCATAGCAAAATGATTTCTAAAATTTAGCCTGTCATATTGCCAAAAATAGAGGTCTATGTAATCTGGGGTGCCTGGCTGGCTCAGTTGGAAGAACATTCAGCTCTTCCTCTCGGGGCTGTAGTTCAAGCCCCACATTGAGCATACAGATTACTGAAAAAAAATAATAAATTAAAAAAAAAAAGGGTCTATAAATTCTTCCTGGATATACCAATACTGTGGTCATGACCTATCCCTCCACTACCATATCTAATTTTCCTCCAGAAATTAATGACCACTTCCCATCCACTTATTTTCAACAAAGAAATTGAGCAGACCCTCCCTCTTCTCTTGATCTTCCACACTCCAGTATAACTTACTGATTCTAAGTTCTAAATCTCTCTTAAATGTGTTCTCTTCTTCATTCTGGCTACTACTGCCTTTCATCATTTCTTTTCTGCATCACTTAAATAATCTAACGTTTCATGCTTCCCTCCCTCAAATGCATACTTCACACAGCTGCCAGCAAAACCTACTTAAACATCTGACTGGGGCGCCTGGGTGGCTGTCGGTTAAGCATCCGACTTCAGCTCAGGTCATGATTTCATGGCTCATGAGTTTGAGCCCCGCATCGGGCTCTCTGCTGTCTGCACAGAGCCTGCTTTGAATCCCCTGCCTCCCTCCCTGTCTCTCTCTCTCTCTCTGCCCCTCCCCAGGTTGGTCTACTCTCTAGTCGTCTTCATGCTTCACCCCAGCTCCCTTGGCCACCTGTCAGCTCCATATCATTCAGAAACCAGGTCAAGACTCTCCCAGGAAACTTGCTGGCAAATTCCTAGTGCGCCCTTTGTGATACCACTGCTGGATGTGTGTATGATTGTACTTAGCACAGTGCACTGCCACCACTTATCGGTTGTCCCGATTGGACTATGAACTCCTTTTAAGGTTAGGGGACTTACCTTTTTATCCACGCCACCTGTCACAGTGCCAATTTCATGAGGTACTTAGTACCTGTCAGATGAATGTTTTTCATTTCTCCAGTACGTTTAAAACCAACCCCTACGTCCCGCTGTAACGGTCAGAGTTTAGGCCCTTTCTTCTATCTCTTACGCGTCCTTCTGCCTCTGGTTTATCAACCTTCCTCCCATCACCCCGGTTCTCTCTGAAGCACAGTTCTGGCCAGGTCCCACTTACCCTCAGAAACCCATTGCTATAGGCCCTGCCTCATTTTCACCTGCTGAGCCAGCAGCTCACGGCAACCCAGGGATCTTCCACATCGACAGCTCAGCCGGGAACTAACCCTCTGACTTCTCACTCACCATCTAATGAAGCTTATTAGCATTAGACACCTCTCCAGACACTAACTGTGGTCTGACAGTGTTGGTGGTAGCTATGGGATCCCCCACATTATCCAGTTCCTCCCCTCCCCATTTCAACTATACGGAAAACTCTAGTTTACAGCACTGGTGTTCTGGGGGCTGGGGAAGGGGGAAGAGAGGAATGACACAAAGGGGGAATTATTGTCTATGGAGAATCATAAGGCCAATCATAAAACTGACTAACGGCCAGTCTGCTTTTTATGACCATCATGAACCAGCAATTTTTTAATGTTTATTTATGTCTGAGAAAGAGAGAACCCACGCATGAATGGAGCAGGGGTAGAGGGAGATGGGGACAGAGGATCCAAAGTGGGCTTTGCGCTGACAGCACAGAACCCGATGCAGAGCTCAAATGCACAAACCGTGAGATCATGACCTGAGCCAAAGTTGGACACTTAGCCGACTCAGCCCCCCAGGCACCCCAAGAACCCCAATTGTAAACAATGTAAGCTGTATTACTATTGTATTAGTAATATTATTACTAATATTTTATTTCTCCTGTCAAAGCAGACTGGTCATCTACCAACACTCCTCGGTGAACCACTGCTATTCAGGCATTGTCCCTTTCAAACCTTTAAGCAACCCCAAAACAGAATTAATCACCTCTTCCTAAGCCCGTAATATACATGTAAGTCTCCGACAAGGCTATAAGCACATAAAGGGGAGCTTACCTATAACCCCTAGTACAGACATTCGTGAACACACTTACCCTCTAGCCAGCTGCCCTTCCATAGCTTGCCTCATCTGCCCAGTAAGGTCCTCAGTGGGGGAAACGTGCCAAGTCCCAGCTCCACTATGTTGCTAAGAGAAACAAACCATCATGCCTTACACTCACCCTCAGACCAAACTAACTGCATACAGAATATAATTTAAATACCAAAGGCTGGCATTTTACAGAACATCACGATCTGGACGTCATTCTAATTCCTACTACAGTTGACCCTTAAATGATGCGGGGGTTAGGGGCACTGACATCTTACACAGTCAAATATCTGTGTGACTCCCCCAAAACTGACCTAATAGCCTACTGGTGACCGAAAGTCTTACTGATTACCTAAACAGTTAATTAGCACATATTTTTTATGTTATATGATTTATATGCTGTATTCTTAAAATAAAGTTAGAGAAAAAATATAAAAATCCCAAAGAAGAAATACATTTACAGTACTGTACTGTATATATCGAAAAAAATCCACATATAAGTGGACCCGTGCAAATGCTGTTTGAAGGTCAAATGTATTTAATACTCTTCTTATACCAAACTACTCATACTCAGTGTATTTCTGTCTATTACATGTGAGTCTTTTTTTGTATTACAGTACTTTGTAATTTACCTAACTGCTAAGCCCTAGAAGGAAACTTAAATAGTCCTATTTTAGTGCAATATATGCAAACGACACCGAGTTCTACTGAATAAAACTAGGGAGTCAATACATAAAAGACTAGAATACATTTTTTTATTATATAGCATTTTATTTAAAAAAAACACTTTATTTTCATAGAATACATTTTCACATTAGAAATTCCTGTAGTGGGAAAATAACAATTTATTACCTACAGTTTTATATTTGTAGAACATTATTAGAATAAGTAAAATAAACACATTTGAGGATTAAGTCTCAGTTCAGCATCTGTAATATTTTGATACATCTATAAGGGGGCCTCTTCCCTATATGGAATTTTTCTATACTCCGAAGTTCTTCCCAGGTTTTAGGAATGAGTAATGTCATATAGCAGTATTTCCTAACTTTAAAGTTTCCCTAGGACTTGTAACCATCAATAACTGGTATTAACTGAACAGAGAGGGAAGTTTCAAAAATTAAACACTGTATAATTTTCCGCAAAGTCTTTACTTGTGAATTAACAATCTTTCCCTTTCTCCATCGTTTACAGGACAAACACAGACGTTTGATCAGGTATTGATAGTAATAAAGCTGAATTCCCTTTAAGAATCTGAAAAGCTAACAGGCCAAAGCTCATATGTAATGTTTAGTTATGCTGAGTCTTGTGAGAAGCTGGGAGACAACCCCATAAACTGACCAGAACAAGGAACTCAGTCCCCAAATTTGTTGGATACAATTCCTCTCGAACCTTTTCCTCAAAGACTAAATTCTAAAAATAACCAGGCGATTAGAAGAGGTTTGTCTCACCAATGGACTTATCTGTTATTTCCTCCTTATTTTGAGTTGAATGGCATGACAGAGCAGAGGCAAAGAGGTGTACAATCAATTCTCGTGGTATTAAGTCAAAACGCTCAGAGCTTCCATAGCATGGCGACAGCTTTGCAGATGCCCACATCATGATAGTTGAAATAACAGAGCCCAGCAAAGGTTAAAGCTGACAGGGCCAAAACGCCTGCTTTGGCAGTTTTCTGCAAAGCATCTCCGTGAACGTAGTCAGTAACCACTTGTCCAAGGCCCCTAAAAAAGTAATAATAATAGTACAAAAGGAAAATCAAAGTAAAGTCAGAAGGCTAAATAGCTAACCTGACTGCAAAACAGTAATTATCAGGTTCAAAGTACAACTCAGGGTCACAACAGTCATAAACCAAAATGAAGGAATCAAGAGTTTAGAGACATCTCTATTCTTCAGATTCAACTTTCCAGAGTTACTTCTATCAAAGACAGTAGCTAACTGCCACTTTACATACAAAACCTTGGTTGTTGTTTGTTTGTTTGTTTGTTTGTTTAATTAAAACAAATGCTCCAGGGGCACCTGGCTGGCTCAGTCGGAGAAGCATGTGGCTCTTTGATCACAGGGTCGTGAGTTCAAGCCGCACACTGGGTGTACAGATTAGTAAAAAATAAATAAATAAACTTTAAAACAAATGCTCTATAGTTTTTCAATAATTAAAAAAAATATTTATGAAGCAGACAGTATGTGCCAGAACCTGTTATAGATGTTGAAAGAACAGCAAATAAGACAGCATCCCTGCCTTTATGGAACAGATTCTAGTGAAGGAGAAAAATATACATACGTGCTATGAAGAAATATTTTGGAAAGGGTGACCTAAATGAAAAGAACATTCCAAAAAGAAATGACAATGACCTTGGCATCTTTGAGGAATAGGAAAAAGATTAGTGTCTCTAGGGGACACAAAGATCATAAGGGAAGGGCAGATCACATAGGGCCTTGAAGGTCATGATAAAAGTTTATATTTCAGTGGTGTCTGGGTGTCTCAGTCCATGGAGCACATGACTCTTGATCTCGGGGTTGTGAGTTTGAGCCTCACACTGGGTATAAACATTACTTAAAAGTAAAAATCTTTAAAAAAAAAAAAAAAAAAAAAAAGGTTGGGGGTGCCTGGGTGGTTCAGTCAGGTGGGCCTCTGACTTCGGCTCAGGTCATGATCTCACGGTTCATGGGTTTGAGCCCTGCGTCGGGCTCTGTGCTGACAGCTAGCTCAGAGCCTGGAGCCTGTTTCGGATTCTGTATCTCCCTCTCTCTCTGACCCTCCCCTGCTCACACTGTCTGTCTGTCTGTCTCTCTCTCTCAGAAATAAAACATTAAAATAAAAATTTTTTTAAAAGTTTGAGTTTCATATGAAATATAATGGGAAACAATAGATATGTTTTAAGTAGGAGTAAATATTAGTGAGATGTAATTCACATACCATAAAATAAACACCTTCTTTTTTTTTTAACTTTTTTTTTTTTTTGATAGAGACAGAGCATGAGCAGGGGAGGGGCAGAGAGAGAGGGAGACACAGAATCTAAAGCAGGCTCCAAGCTCCGAGCTATCAGCACAGAGCTCAATGCAGGGCTCAAACTCACAGACCATGAGATCATGACCTGAGCTGAAGTCAGATGCTTAACTGAGCCACCCAGGCACTCCCAACATCTTCTTTTAAAGTAAGCACCATGCCCAATGTGGAGCTTTAACTCATGACCCTGACATCAAAGTCCCACATTCTACCCACTGAGCTAGCTGGGCATGCCCCATAAA
Organism: Hyaena hyaena; assembly: GCF_003009895.1. Taxonomy (NCBI): domain Eukaryota; kingdom Metazoa; phylum Chordata; class Mammalia; order Carnivora; family Hyaenidae; genus Hyaena; species Hyaena hyaena. The sequence goes on along the minus strand of NW_024080668.1, from coordinate 3,493,254 downwards.
ATTAACCCTTTTTAAAGTGTACACTTCAGTGGTTTTTAGTGTATTCACAAAGCTGTACAACATCATCACTATTTAATTCCACATTTTCATCACCCCAAAAGAAACCTGTATCCATTGGCTCATTATTCAACAACTAAGTTTTCCGTTTCTACGGACTGGCCTATTCTGTACATTTTATATAAATGAAGTCATACAACACGTGGCCTTTTGTGTCAAGCTTCTTTCACTTAACATTTTCAAGGTTCATCCACGTTGTGGCATACTTGTTTTCTCTTTACAGCTATTGTAAATTACACTGTATTAATATTACTATTCAAGTTTTTGTGTGAGGATATGTGTTTTCAACTTTGAGGTGTACACACCTAAAAGTGGAATCAATGGGTTATATGGTAACTCTAACTTTTTGTTAGAACCGCCAAACTGTTTTCCCAAGCGGCTGCAACTTCTTACATTTCCAGCAGAGACACAGGAGGACTCCCAACTTCTCCATACCCTTGAAACACGTGTTACCGCCCATCTTTTTGATTAGAGCCATCGTACTAAGGATGAAGTGGCAGCTTATTGTGGTTTTGATCTAAATTTCTCTAATAAAAACTTGTGTTGAGCATTTTTTCATGTGCTCATGAGTCATCTGTATATCTTCTATAAATAAATGTAATTTTACTTTTAAAAAAGATCACCTCAGCTGCAGTGTGGTGAATAGATAGTGCAGACAGCAGAAGAGGGGGCAAGAACAGAAACAGAAAACCAGTTAGGAGGCAAAGAAAGTGGCTTCGGCAAGACTGTTGGCTGAACCTAGGCTGGCGATGGGGGAGATGATGTGAAGCGACGATTCAGGCAGGCTATGTTCTGAGCCGGGAACAAAAAGACAGAGCTGATGGACTAAATGTGGGATAAGACAAAAAGAAATATCTAGAATAACTCCTAGGATTTTTGGCTTGAGCAACCATGATTTAATTGAGTTAGGGAAGAACAGGAAAGGAGGCAGCTTTGAGGGGAAATCAAGAGAGATTTGGGGGCAGGAAAGAGCGGCTTTTGGCAATGTTAAATTTGGGTGACTATTACGCATTCAAACGGACTCCGATGGTTAGACAAGTGGAATCATTGGACTGCAGATCAGGAAAAAAGGCCAGATCTGAGTGCACCTCAGGAAATCAGAGGAATAAAGAAAGGAAGACAGAGCCCAGGATTCAGGGCTTTCTTGTTCAGGAAGTCCAGACAAAGGGAGAAGCTGACATCAGAGACTAGAAGGTGCAGCGGGTGAAGTGGAGGAAAATGGTGGGCATAGGGTCTACAAAGCCAAAGAAAATTATTTAAGGAGGCGGTGGTCAATTAAGTTGAATGATGCTGAGAGTTCAAGTAAAAGGAGGACCGAGAACAGCTGGATTTTGAAAAAAGGAGGGTTTTGGGGGACACTGGTAAGAATGGCTTCAGTTATGCAGTTAGGATAAAAGCCCAATTAATGTGGATTAAAAGAGAAGAGATCCGGGGCGCCTGGGTGGCTTAGTCGGTTAAGCGTCCGACTTTCGCTTAGGTCATGATCTCGCAGTTCGTGGGTTCGAGCCCCACCTCGGGCTCTGTGCTGACTGCCAGCTCAGAGCCTGGAGCCTGTTTCAGAGTCTGTGACTCCCTCTCTCTCTGACCCTCCCCTGCTCACGCTGTCTCTCTCTCTCTCTCTCCTAGAAATAAATAAAACATTAAAAAAAAAAAGAGAGAGAGAAGAGATCCTAAGGAATTACTGCACAATCACAGACAACTCTTTTAAGTCATAGTGTGTGTGTGTGTGTGTGTGTGTGTGTGTGTGTGTATTTGTGAAAGAGACAGAGAGAGAGAAAAGGAAGAATTAGTAAGGTACCTGGAGAAAAATAAAATAAATAAAAAATAATAAAAATATATTACTTTAGAATTATTCTGATTTTTCGTGGATTTAGATGGATCTTCTGCCAAGAACCACATATTAGAGAAACATTCCTGTCCTTGTGATCTAATATTTCATATGCAATTAGAATCGTGTATTTTGAAAGGTCTATAGGTTAAAGGGTAATTCTCCTGACCAATCCTAGAAAATTAGGTAAAGAAAATCCCTTGTAACACTATTTACAAAATCATTCTGATAAATCACTTAACCCCCCCCAAACCGGGGGTTTAGTTTCTACATCTGTAAAATAACAGGGTTGGTTAAGATATTCCCAAGTCCTTTCAGTTCTAACAACCCAAAAATGCTTCCCTCGCCCACAATATCATGTTGTCCTTATAAAACATCATAAAATGAGCTCAAAGATCTCAACTGTTATTTAGAAACTTTTCAGAGGGTTCATTAACTTAGAAAGTCTAACAAACTATGCTGGATAAAATAAATAGAAGCCAGGAATTCATTCATTCAATAAATATTTACTTAGCGCATATCAGGTACTGTTCTAGGCATGAAATATATAACAACAAACAAGAACAGCCAAAAGTCTGTTTTCTTTTTTTAAAAAGGGCAAGACGTAACTATAGTGTCTAAGGATGCACAACTGGGTGGTAAAACTACAACAAAATGTAAGGAAGTGATTACTATAAAAACCAGGATAATAGTTCCTGGTTGGGGGGATGTTGAACAACTATAACTGAGGTAGAACACAAGGAAGAAGAGTCTGGAGTAGGTGGCAAAGTTCTATTTCTTTACCGGGGCAGCATTACCCTTACAATAATTTATTAAGCCATGGATGTGATTCTTGTAATTTTCTGTATCTGTGCTTTCATTCTAGTAAGGGGAGACAAGGAATACACAAAATGATAGATGACACAGTATAGTTGAAGCTAATGAGCACCGCTGAGAAAAATAAAACAGGGGAGAGGGATAGGACACGCTGGGAAGGACACTACAGTGTGAATAACTGGTTAGAGAAGGCTCATCGAGAAGGTGACAGTTCAATGGGAAGGAAATGAGGAATAAGCCATGTAACTAGAGAAAGGGAGTGACAGGCAGAAGCAAAAGTAGAGCCTTGAGGCCTGGAGTGTCCCTGGAGCGTCCAAGAACTATCATGGAAGCCGGTGTGAATGACGGAGAGAGTAGCTGGAGGCTTGGGAAGAAACGGCCAGGTTACGTTGGGCGTAAATACGCTGGAGTACGCTGGACCACCACAAGAATTCTGACTTACAGTCTGAGAAAGGTTAAAAGACTGCAAAGCGTTTTGAGGAGAATGTCTTGACCTGACTTAACATTTTAACACATCACTGGGGCTGCTGTGTTGGGAATAGACAGGAGGACCAGTTAGATGGCTACGACCGGAATCAAGGATGATGACCAGGGTGGAGGCATGAACAATTAGAAGAGCGAAAATGCCATTAACTCAGACAGGCAAGAGTGACAGAGGGCGAGATCTGGGGAAGACCAGGAACCCAGTTTGATAACATGCTATATTCAAAATGCCTATTAGATATGGAAGTAAAGACATCAAATAGGCAGGTAGATACACAAATCTGGGCATACAAATATTTTACATGTTTTAAAGTTGCTACAGGTCTGAGTATCTTAATCAACTTCTCCCTCGTATGCGTAATGGGACAAGCTTCCAGCAAATAAACTCAGCAGTGTAACACTGAAGGGTCTGCTGTACTTGCCAGTGACTATGGAGCGTGAGGGCTGCCGCCAAGGAGTAGTCCATCGCAGAGCTGGGATTCAAATAAGCAGCTGGAATTAGGCCCAGGAGCAAAACGCTGACCACCCTCTCGCCAGTCCAGTGGAGAGATGCAGCCTTGGAACCAGCTATAAAAATGGGGGGTCCAGATTCATAAGAGTTGAAAGAGGGAAACACACATCTCTCACATTCAGTATTTGCCATAAAATAACCTAGCTGACAGAATGGCAAACAGTATGCATACGAGACTTAACTGAGCATGAAGAAAGTAAGATAAAGGCGGCAACTGAGAAAGATGCCATCACCCTTCTTTGAAGTTCTTTAGCACGAGGTGTCTCAGTTCCTACTTAAATTGATTAGAAGACTAATCTAGTTTGCTCACAGGCCAGAAGATGGATGAACGACCTTCGTAGAACTACCAACCTTGGACTTGAGTGTAATGGATACTTTACGAATATAAGTTAATACCAGATGAGGAATTCACTTAAAACATTACTCTTTCATTTACACCTTCTAATCTTTAGAATTCGAAGGTAATACTAAAACTCCTCTGAAAACAAAACTAAACCATCCAATTCAAATTTGGATTATGGTCCTTCTTCGGTCCCATCACTTGTAAATAGTCCAAAACAGATATGGAACATGAAAACTTCTAAATAAGTGAAAAACAAAATGGGCTTTAAACATTTCTTTGGGAGCTTCTATCCTTTTTTGGTTACAGATCCCTTTGGGAATCTAATAAAAGGAGAGAGATATTCCCCAGGAAAATGCATGTGGACACATATGTTAAAAACTATGTTTATAATTTCAGGGACTTTCCTTCAGTCCCATGAACTTAAAATTAAAACTGCTCTGCTAAATTTAACTAAACTAAGCAAAGGAATGTAGAAACAAAAACTTTTCCAAGATAAAATAATTCTAAAAAGCAGAAAAACTATACTTGCCTAATTTCTCATAATTCAGATGCAACTATCCCTAAGTTATTAACTTAAGAATCAAGAAAACTCATGGGGCGCCTGGGTGGCTTAGTCGGTTAAGCGACCGACTTTCGCTTAGGTCATGATCTCGCGGTTCGTGGGTTCAAGCCCCGCGTCGGGCTCTGTGCTGACTGCCAGCTCGGAGCCTGGAGCCAATTTCAGAGTCTGTGTCTCCCTCTCTCTCTGACCCTCCCCTGCTCACGCTGTCTCTGTCTCTCTCCTAGAAATAAATAAAAAAAAAAACATTAAAAAAAAAAAAAAAGAATCAAGAGAACTCATTATCTCTATAAAATACAGATCTTTCCAGACTTTAAAACTGGAAATAACAGTTAGCTTACTATTCGCCTACAGGTTTTCTGTAATATTCACCAAAAAAATGCCAAGTGATTTTAATATCGACCTAAATAAAAAAAAGCAAATCAGTTTACAGCTATAAACATGTGTGATTTTTTAATGATTTTTTTTTTTTTTTTAATGTTTTATTTATTTCTAGGAGAGAGAGAGAGAGACAGCGTGAGCAGGGGAGGGTCAGAGAGAGAGGGAGTCACAGACTGAAACAGGCTCCAGGCTCTGAGCTGGCAGTCAGCACAGAGCCCGACGCGGGGCTCGAACCCACGAACCGCGAGATCATGACCTGAGCGAAAGTCGGACGCTTAGCCGACTAAGCCACCCGGGCGCCCCATAAACATGTGTGATTTTTTAAATTGTCTACTATTCTGAATTATTTGTATCTGGTTCCTCTCAAACAGCTAAATAAGTAAGAATGACTATATTTTACAGACTCTTCCTACAAAGCTATTTCCTTCCTTTAAAAAAACTGAAATTTTCATAGACTTAGACCAGAAGGGTTCTCTTTCAGTGTAAATGGCATAGTTCAACCATGCTGACATTGTCTGCCCCAAGGTGCAGGCTAAACAGGTCTTCATCTGACAGAGTTGGACATAAGAATTCCACTCCACAGAGAGCAAGTCCTGCCAAAGGCATGAAAATTAGCCAAGACAAAGATGGCAAGAGCTCAAAACGCAGCAGCAATGAAAAAAAAAAAACCAACATACCATGGTGGTTGGGGGACAGGTGAATGTGCTGTGTTCTACACTGTCCTGGGGTAGGTTGGTCCTGGAGAAATGCTGAGACATAAGCAGGTCTGACCGCTGGAAATCGGAGACACAGAGCTGAGGAAAGAGACATAAGGGAGGTCATAAACATTTCTCCGTTAACAGGAGTAACAGACTTTCTAAATGACCATAAGTAAACTATTTAACCCCAAACAGGGGATAACAGCTTCTCTGTGAAATGAGGACAGTATCATTTCCCTGGATTGCTATGAAGTCAGACTAAGTAGCCACTGAAAAATTGAAAAATCAATGAACCACTTATGTAAAAGGGCTTCACACTTAACAATTTTAAAAAGTAAATTATAGGGTGCCTGGGTGGCTCAGTTGGCTGGGGGTCCAACTCTCTTTGTTCTTGACCCAGGTCATGATCTCATGGCTCATGGGTTCAAACCCCGCATCAGGCTCTGAACTAGCAAAGTGGAGCCTGCTTGGGCTTCTCTCTCTCTCTCCCCTCCCTTCCCCTCCCCTGCTCGCGTGCGCACTGTCTCTAAAAATAAACGTAAAAAAAAAAAAATTATAGTTCCTTTCTATTTCCATTTATTCATTTATTCAACCAATAAACACTTACTACATGTAAGAGTATGCTCTTCACCGGAGCAAGAGATAAAAGACAGGCTTTGTCCTCAAGGAATTCAGTCTACTTTAGGAAGTACATCTATTACCATCTTCCTTTTCTAGATCAGTTTCTCCACTTGTACTTTTTTTTTTTTATTTTTTAAATATTTTCTTTATTTTTGAGAAAGAGAAAGACAGAGAGGCAGAGACAGAGCCACCCAGGTGCCCCTCCACTTGTACTCTTGAACCAATCCCTTTCTGTCCCCTTTTAGATCCTGTCTCTTGGTTAAAAAACAGACTGAAATTCACGCAACTCCACCACTTTACTAGCTGTGAGGTGATGAGCAATTAAGTTAAACAGCCTCTCTAAGACTAAATGTCCTTATCTGTAAAATGAAAATAGTAGCACTTACTTCATAATACTCCACTGAAAATACATGCAAGGTGCTCAGCATAATTCCCAGAATGTCATAATTACTCAATAAAAGGTAATTTCTCTTCTGTGTCTTTCACCTCTTCCTTCCTTCCTATTGGCCATTTCCAACTATGCTGCTTTATTTTTTTTTAATGTAATTTATTGTCAAGTTAGCTAATATACTGAGTATACAGTGTGCTCTAGGCTTCACGGATAGATTCCCATGATACATAACTTACATCCAACACCCAGTGCTCATCCCAACAAGTGCCTACCTCAATGCCCATCACACATTTTCCCCACTCCTGCCACTTACCCCACCCCGCCCATCAACCCTCAGTTTGTTCTCTGTATTTAAGAGTCTCTTATGGTTTGACTCTCTCTCAGTTTGTAACTACTTTTTTCCCTTCCCTTCTTCCGTGGTCTTCTGTTAACTTTTTCAAAATCCACATATGAGTGAAAATAGATATCTTTCTCTGACTGACTTATTTCACTTAGCATAATACACTCCAGTTCCATCCACGTCGTTGCAAAGGACAAGGTTTCATTCTTTTTCATTGCCAAGTACTTCACTGTATATATATATATCACTGCTTCTTTATCCATTCATCAGTTGATGGACATTTAGGCTCTTTCCATAATTTGGCTATTCCAACTCTGCTTCTTTAAAGTGTTGGTTAAATCACCTCCACCTACTCACTTCCCAATCAGTCTTCAACTCCGAAACTTATTTTTATCCCCACTAAAACTGCTTTGTTAAGTTGCCAATGGTCTCCATGTGGTCACATCCAACAAAGACTGTTTAATCTTCATCTTATTGGGCCTTTCCTCTCTTCTTTTTTGATGAACTCTCTTCTAGTCCTTCCTTTTATTTTCTGACATCCTATATCAATCTCCTCCTGCATTCACTCGAATGTTTCCCTAACATTCTACCATCCCCCCATTGTTCTCCTCACATCCTAAGCCCACCCTTGGCCATTTTATCCACTCAGCTTATTCTATGCATAAGCTGATGACACTCAATTCTGTACCTGCAACCCTGCTATCTCTCCAGAGTTTCAGAAGTTTACATGCCTGCTGGGCCTCTCCCCTGAGATATCCTACAAGATCCTCAAACTCACCATGCCAAAAATTAATAAAATCATCCTGCAACTCACTTTCTCAACCAAACGTGTCTTCCATTTGCTTGTTCCCCATTGTATTTAATGACATCCCAGTCACTCTTAACCTAAACCAAAAAACTAGAAGTCATACATAACTTCCCTCCCTAAACTGTCAATCACCAAATCATACTGATGTATCTTTTTAACATTTGAGATCATCTGCTTTTCTGTACTACTCCAACAGTGTCTTATCTCAACTCCCTTATGTGTGTCCATCTTCTATGTGTACCATCTTCTATGACGGCCATTACCACAATGTTACCCAAGTGATCTTTTTTTTTAATGTTTATTTATTTTTGTGACAGACAGAATGCAAGGAGGGGGAGGGTCATAGAGAGGGGATGACACAGAATCGGAAGCAGGCTCCAAGCTCTGAGCTGTCAGCACAGAGCCCAACGTGGAGCTCGAACTCCCGAACTTAGAGATCAAGACATGAGCCAAAGTCGGACACTTAACTGAATGAGCCACCCAGGCGCCCCCCTCCCTCCAAAAGACTGATTTAAACTGCAAACTCTATGTCAAATCCTTCAGTGGTCCCCATGCGGGTAAATGCACACTCCTTATCAAGACAAGTTCTTCCATGATTTGTTTCCAGCTCACCTTTCCAGATTCATCTCTCATTTTTCGCCTTCAGTTTCATGCACTAATAATATCTAGTTATTCACTCTCTTACTTCGAATTCCTACACCTTCATCATCACTTTTGCTCATTCCAGTAGCTCCAAATGTAATGCCCTTCTTCCTGTGGCCTTCCTTATCCCCGAGGCTCAAATAGGACACATCTCCTTCAGGAACCAAAAGAGGGTAACCCTTCTGAAACACACAACTGGTATGTTCTTCCCCTGGACTACCAAAATAATTTTGGTTTCAGGTTTCTGCTTTGTTAAGTTATGCTTACATGTGTTTTCCAAATAAAAATGAAAACTTCGAGAGGGAGGAACTATGTTTTATTCAATTTGTATCCCAATCCTACTAGTGTCTGGTATGATACAAATGCCCCGCTGAATGATTATCGAATTGATCTCCCGACCCCTACACCAACTCCAGGGTAAATGGGCAAGACCAGGCATTGGGACTTAGAGCCTAACACACGTTTCCGACGCAGGGTAGGTGTATTCTAAGAACAGTGAATTGGGAGGGGGGGAAAAAAAAAAGAACTTTTATGAATAGCCTCAGCAAGACCGTAACTTCTAGGAGCTCTCTTTCAGGTTACCCATTCCCACGTCAGCCCAGAGCGGGGACTATAAGCGCTCGAAAGAACGTCTAGGAGCATAAGCAACAATGGTTATCGCCATGGTTTCGACAGGAGCCAGATCCGCCAACGGGATGGAGGGATTCCCTGCTCAAGAGGCCTCGCCGCCCGCAGACAAAGCCTCACCGCACCGCCTTCCCCGGCTGGAGACTGTGCTAAGTCCTGTACCAGGACTCCTCACCTCGGCCTCCTTGCGCACCGCACAGGACACTCAGCCTCCAGAGACTCGCCATCTCTCTCCCGAAGGCTCAAGGTCACCCAGCAACCCGGAAGCAGTCACTCGACAACTCCCACCTCTCGACAACGGAAGAAAACAAGGGACAGGAAAATGCCCGGTGAACCGGAAGCCGGGAGCAGGCGCGCGTCCGCCGCGCATGCGCGCTTCCGCTCGTAAGAAAGCCGGGCGTTCGAGGCGGACGATGGCGGAGCTGGGTGAGGCGGACGAAGCCGAGTTGCAGCGCCTGGTGGCGGCCGAACAACAGAAGGCGCAGTTCACGGCACAGGTGCGGGGACGAGGACCAGGGTGGAGAGAAAGGAGGCGGAGGCGCAGGTTGAGTTTTTAGGCTCTTTACTCAGCCCGCGAAGTGACAGCCGCTGGGAAAAAAAACTAGCCGAGCTCTGCCACCTCACCACGGGGAGGCTGCCCAGTGCGCGTTCCTGCTGCGCCCGGTTCTTCTCAGAAAAGAAATGAGCATGGCCCCCCGGCCCCTGGTGACCAGTAGTGCGGAGGTGCCCGCCCTGCAAACCCGGCGCGGGGGAAAGAGAAAGTGTAAAGCAGAGGAGAAAGGTTCGGGCGAGGCCAAGGACACCGGAACCTCCTTGGGTGGGAGCTCTCTGGGCTTGGCATTCGGAAGGTTCGGGGTTCTGCTCCTGGCTGTGCCCCTTACAGGCCACGTGCCTCTAGGCAGGACACCCACCCATGTGGGTTTTGGTTTTGCAGTCGCGCGCTGCCTCCCTGAATTGTGGAGATCAGATGCGATAATGTGTTTGAAAACGACAAAGCAGTAGAACGTTAATGGAGAAAGGTGGACTCTGAAGTAGTCAGTCTGGACTGTAGTTTAGAACAAGTGTTTTGGAGCCCTTTCGCCGTGGTTTGAAACCGGCGTGGTCGCTTACTAGCCGCAGGATCACTAGCAGCGTGGCTCGTTGCTTAACTGCGTCTCAGACTGAGGAGACAGTTGTACTTTAGGTCCGCAGGCAGTACTGCCTGAGTGCTTAGTACTCGGCATCCTAAATAGCACGCCTTCAGTAAATGATTGAAGAGTGCTCTTTAGTGGTAGTATGGGGTAGGTTTGGAGTGAGAAGAGTGCAGTGGTTTGGGAGAAATTAATTGGCACCATACCTTCCCAGCTTACACTGGAGCTATTTGGAAAGATAAAAGATTCTCTGCCTGAAAACCTACAATGATTAAGGACTTCACATAGTGGGAAAAAATAGACAGTGGACTTCAAGGAAGTAAAATTTTGAACTGTGTTGCGGAATGGGAAAAATCTTTAGGGAGGGCATTCCAGGAATATTAAGGGTTGAGTATGCTGTGCCTGTATTTCATGGAAGCACAACAGGTTGATTAAATAAGGGAGCACCCTGAGTGGCTAAGAGAGGAGTTGATGCATTAAGCAAACAGAGGGGTGACTTGATGGGAAGTAATTTTCAATTACGAAAGAGAAAAATAGAAACAGAGAGGATAAAGGATTATTGCAATGTAGGGACAAGGATCTGGGACATCTTGGTGACAAAGTATGAAGTGAGGACAAATTATGAGGCGAGCCCATGGTTTGTTGATTGTAAGAATGATTCCGTAGGGTGTTAGAAAATGAGAAAGAATGGGAAGGAAATAAATTTTGCAGAGTTAGACCTATATGCCAACCCCAATAGCTATTAATTTTCTTTCCTCTTAGGTGCATCACTTCATGGAGCTATGCTGGGATAAATGTGTGGACAAGCCAGGGAATCGTCTGGACTCTCGCACTGAAAATTGTCTCTCTAGCTGTGTGGACCGCTTCATTGACACTACTCTTGCTATCACCAGTCGGTTTGCCCAGATTGTTCAGAAGGGAGGGCAGTAGACCATCCCTTTGGAGAATGACAGAAGCAAAGGACTTGTTGTTAAGCAGATTGAAGGGCCACTGGGGGAAGGTCATCAGCCCATTGTCAGGTGAACTTGAGGCTGTTACCAAGCCTGTTGGTGCTAAAAAGTAACAGATCAAATGTTCAAAAAGTGAAATTTATTTATTTGGAATTCAGAAATTCCAGGTTGTATCACAACAGTTAATAAATGTGAATTCTCCAACTCTTTTTTTTTTTAAATCCCGTTTTAGGATTTAATACAGAGAACTCTGATTGACAGGAAAATTAGAAATAAGTATGTTCCAAGACCAGTAGTGCAAATGAGAGATCTTGGGTTTTGAAGAGCCATCCTAAGCCACTAATTAAGGGGGCTAGAAGAACCATCAAAACCTTAGCCTAAGGTATAGAAGAGAAATTGGGGTGGAGAAGGGTGAAGAACAGAAAACAGCTTTATTGCTTATACATGACCAAGAAAAGGTAAACATGGCAAAAACAAACAAACAAACAAACCAAAAACAGGCAAGATGTGTATTCTTGGGAAAGGAATAGGCCTGCTAGTATGGGAGAAGGGGAGGGTCAAGACCAGAGCAGAACCAACTTCCTGGAGACGCCTTGTTCACACTGGCCCATCTTCCTGAGTCTGCTAAAATCAGAACTTTTACAGCACAGAGAGAATGCTTAAAAAATACGTGCTGAAGACTCCTTCCAACAAAGATTTCACTTACTCCAAGAACAAAACAATTGCTTTAGGTTAAGAGGTAGTAATTACAGACTGCCCCCCGCCCCCAACCCTTGGGCCCCTACTAATCCCAAAGGTAAAAATATACGCCATGGAACATTGACAATTGAGTACCAAAGTATTAATATTTTCAAGTAAATATCCTCAAAGGTAGCACCTGCTTATAATCAAGGGATGGGAACCTCTAGCCAACCATGTATTTTATAACTAAGCATTTTATTAGAAATCTGTTCTGGAAAGAGAACAAATTTAGTAGTTAGAACTACAAAGTATTACCACCTCACGGAATGTTGTTCTAGGTCTATTCTATTGCTGGTGTCTTACACTGTCATGCTACCATGAAGTATTTCTGTGTTCTACGTGGGGAAAGTGAGGCCGGGGACGTTAACTTACCTGTTCAGACTTCATAACTAGTTAGTGGCAGAACCAAGACCAAAAGTCTGGGTTTTCAAGTTTTCTACTCAGCCCATGAAGTGACAACCAGGAAACCAATGTCACTTGACATTCTGTCATAATGAAAAAATTCACCTTTGTTCTAACAGCCTTTTTTTCAGTGATATTTTGGTTTCTTAAGAATCAACAGTAGGGATCACAGTATAGAGCAAAGGGAAATAATATGATCTCTGCTTGGTGCTTTAACCAGAAGGCTGACTGGGAAGAAGTGGGTGCATCCCTGAGAAACCTGTTTCATTTTGGAACTGATTCAACTTAGTTTCAGGGAAAATCTAAAGTTCATTAATAAATTTAGAAATGAACAAGGAAGATAACATTTAAATGGCAGTTGTGACCCTGAATCCTGTTCAGAGCACCATTAGACGGCATGACCAATTCCTAACTTTATCCCATTTGGTTGAGGACTTAGGACAACCAAAGAAAGAATTTTGAACACCAGTCCATTTAGGCAATATACAGCAATGGAAGTAGAAAACCATTTACTATCTAATCACCATGTTTAGGGGTATACTGAATGTATCCACAGACCCTGTCCAGCAGGGGAATTTGACCAAAAAAACAAAAAACCCTAGTCTCATAATAACAGCGGTCTATGGATGTTATCATGAAGGAAAAGTATCTTGTTCTTATACTCTTTTTCTCATTAAATAAACTGGACATATCTAAGGGGCCAAACACAGAAAGATCAAAGCACCAAGGCTGAAGACACAAAAAGTTAAGTCCTGGCACCAGCTATTAAACAGCAACACGATGTTCCCTTACAACATTCGACACAGTACCAGTTCCAACCCACCTCTCGATCCCAGCCCTTGCTTTCCTCAGATTCAACATTCCAATTGGTGTACCCAGGTCATTAGTGGGTTCAGCTTTCTGGGTCCTTTAATTTGCTGTATATGCACTCTACCCTAAGTGTGATTAATTGCAAAAAATAATCTCTTCGAGAATACTTCATAACAAAATACCAGACTCCCTATTAACAACAGGAGGATCAAGTTTAACAGGCCAAAACAAGACAAGTCTGTCAGAACATATATAGATGGCACAGGACACCTCTGACCTCAGGGCCCCTGTACTGGGCAGTAGAGTCACTGGCAAAACCCGAAGGCAACAGAGCTGCAAGTAACCAGGAGTCAGCTGGGCAAATGAAGAATGTTTCTCATTTAGTCATCCTCTGAACTGTCTGCAGACCTTTCATCTGTAGCCACTTTCCAATTTGTGCGTTTGTTTGTCCTCTGCTGTATTTCATTGTTAACTATAGGGATATGGACTTTTTTCTCTTTCTTTTTCCTTTTGGTTTTCTTAGTGTCTCTTTCCTCACCTTCCTCAGAACTGCTGGATGCGGAATCATCAGACTGGGAAGTGTCACTTTCTGCATCTAAGAATAAAGCAGGTTTCTTGAGAGACTTTTTCCTGGATTTTTTCTTGCACTTATGTGGCTGTTTCCTTTTTCTGGTACTAGAAGCCCCAGTTTCTTCTGAGAACTCGCTTGAGGAATCTGCTGTTACGTCTGTGGCTTCCTTTTTGCTTTTCTTCTGTTTTTTGTGTGACTTTTTTTTCTGCTTTTTTTTGTGGGATTTCTTTGACTTCTTGTGTTTGTGAGACTCGTGGGTGGATGATTTTACTTGGGGAGATGTTTTTTTTCCATTGGTAATATCTTGCTGGTCACTACTAGTAAAAAAGAAACTACTTTACTATAGGAAATAAAAAGCATATTTATATTTAGTATTCTGTACTCTACATAGAAAGTTGAGGTTAACATCTGAATTTTTTTAAATGTTTTATTTCTTTCTGACAGAGAGAGAGAGAGTGTGTGAGCAGGGGAGAGTCAGAAAGAGGAGGAGACACAGAATCTGAAACAGGCTCCAGGCTCTGAGCTAGCTGCCAGCACAGAGCCCGACGCGGGGCTCAAACCCATGAACTGTGAGATCGTTACCTGAGCCGAAGGTGGACACTTAACTAACTGACTGAGCCACCCAGGCACCCCAACATCTGAATTTTAAATAAGAGCTCTGACAGAAGGTTACTATGAGACTATCACTCTCACTTTTTGTTTTCTTAAAGATAAAAATTCTAATCTGTCACCTTGAGTTAATGTATGGAATACTATGTATAAGAACCTAAATATTACATATATATATATATATGCAGAACATCAATCAGGAAAAGGCAAAATACCAATTATCTCCCAACTAAATTGCCTGTCATTTTCTGGTTACATTTTTAATGGCAAATGTTACCTCCTTTATAAAATTAGGAACCCAATTTATAGTTCAGACTTGGTATAGTATTACTTGGTACTGGTTCAGACTTGGCTTCTTTTTTTTCAGTAAGTCTATTTGCCTTACCTGTCTGTTTCAAATTCTTCAGGGTATAACTCTTTGTAACCACTGTGACCCCATCTGTAAAATGACATAAATATTACATGTATTATTAAGGCAATACCTACATTTCTTTAAATTAAAAAAAATTAGACTCAGGAGTGCACACATACAGACATGCACACAGAACAAAGAAAGCATGATAGAGCCAACCCCACCTTCAAGCTTAACTGGCTACATTTTCTGTACTGCACATTATTATTTTTTTTTTAAATGTTTTATTTATTTCTAGGAGAGAGAGAGAGACAGCGTGAGCAGGGGAGGGTCAGAGAGAGAGGGAGTCACAGACTGAAACAGGTTCCAGGCTCTGAGCTGGCAGTCAGCACAGAGCCCGACGCGGGGCTCGAACCCACGAACCGCGAGATCATGACCTAAGCGAAAGTCGGACGCTTAACCGACTAAGCCACCCAGGCACCCCACATTATTATTTTAGACACAAAGGATTCTTTTGTCCATTTGTAAGAGAACTTGTTCTCAAGAAACACTAAGGAACTCTTCTACTCTGCTCTTTAGCTGTGAAATACTTCTCCAAAAACAACTCTTAACGTAATGCTGTCTACATTGGAACAATTTTTTTTAACATAGCAATTTTATTGAGATGTAATTCCTATACCATAAAATTCACCCTTTTAAAGTACAATTCAGTGGCTTTTAGTATATTCAGAATTGCGCAGCCATCACCACTTTCTAATTTCAGAACATCTTCATCACCCAAAAAGGAACTCCATCCTTTAGCAGTAACTCTCCATTCCTCCCTCTCCTGTAGCCCATGGCAACCACGAATCTACTTTCTGTCTCTATGGATTTGCCTATTCTGGACATACCATATAAATAGAATCATGTAATAAGTGGCCTTTTGTGTCTGGTTTTCACCTGTTTCCAAGGTTCATCCATGTTACAGTATATCAGTACTTTATTCCTTTCACTGTCCAGGAACATCACATTAGTCCCCCCTTATCTTCAGTTTTGCTTTCTAGAAGCAGATCGCCCTCCTTCTGTCATTTGTCAGAGGTCAGCAGCAGCCTAATGCTACATCAAAATGTCTACATGATTCCCTTCACATCACCTCATCACACAGGCATTTTATCATCTCACATCATGACAAGAAGAATGGTGAGTACAGTACTAATAAAATATTTGAGAGACCACACTCACATAAAGCTTATTAGAGTATATTGTTATAATTGTTCTATTTTTAGTTATTGTAAAGCTCTTACTGTCCCCAATTTAGAAATTAAACTTTATCAGGAGCACCTGGGTGGCTCAGTCAGTCAGGCATCCAACTTCAGCTCAGGTCATGATCTCATGGTTCATCAGTTTGAGCCCTGCATCAGGCTGTCTGCTGTCAGCACAAAGCCTGCTTCAGATCCTCTGTCCCGCCCCCAAATCCCTCCTCTGCTCATGCTCACTCTTTCTCAAAAGTAAATATTTAAAAAATAAAGAAATTAAGCTTTATCATAAGAATGTATGTACAGGAAAAAACACAGTATATATAGGGTTCAGTACAACTCACAGTTTTAGGCAAGCACTGGGGGTGTTAGAACATATCCCTCATGGAGAAGGGGGGACTACTATACCATTCTGTTCATCCCTTCATCAGTTAAGAGAGACATCTGGGTTTCCACTTTTGGGCCATTATGATAATTATGCTATGAACATTTGTGTGCAAGTTTTTGTAGAGATAATTAATTTTTAAAAGTACACATTCTCAAGTCAGATATCATTAATGGTCACAAGAATTTAGTTACAAACCTGTCTGGCATGTTAGCTTCATAATCATATAACTTCTTATTCCAGGATTTAGCCTTAAGAAAATCATCTTCTAGTGCCCCAGAAATTTCATTCTTTGGCCTCCAATAGTCTCTCTGACTCTCTTCATCAAAACCATCACTACGCATCCGGCTATAAGGAAAAACAGCAGACCTTTTATACTTAGAAGCAATCTGTGAGGCTCCTTTATGGAATGTCATGCACCAAACCCACTGAACAAGCTAAGGGGAAAACAAAACTACCCGGTATTTAGTGTTTAAAAACAAACCATGTAAAAAGTCATGATCTGTTCTACTCTCTAAGTCTGTACACTTGTCCAGTGAAAATCTGACCATTACTACCCATCCTCTTGCAGAATACAGACAAAAATGACTTATGGACTATGGCACGCTGTAGCTCACTCACTGATTCTCAAGCAGGAGTTCATGCAAAGGATGCTGAGCATAATCACAGCTGGTAACAATTTCAAACCACCCTGGTGATTCTGAAATCTCCCTTCCTCGAAAACCAGCAACCTGCTGCACTGAGGCCATAGTAACAGTAGGAGCAAGGCCTAACCCATGAGAATGCTGGGGTAGAAAAACCGCTGAAAACCAGTGATACAGCCCATACTTACAAGGTCCACTAACAAGTCACTCAGCAAGCTAATCAATTATCAAAAATGTTTACGGGCCACCTATATGCTAGGTGCTGTTCTAGCTGCTAGGAATGTAAAAGCAAATGGGAGACCATCAGAATCCTGCCCCTAAAGAGATTATGCTTTAAAGATTTATTAGACCATGACAGGCGTTAATAATTCACTCTAAAAATAGTATTTTGTTCCTGGAAATGCCTCTTGGAACTGAACAACTAATACAAGACAAACCAATATCTGCACTAACTTCTAAATTCTCAAAGGACCATCTTTAGCAAGAAAACATTTTATCTGCAAATATCTGCAAAGATATTTATTTTTATATTGAGACCCTACCTTCTTTACCTCGGAGACCCCAAATACTTTCTTGTTTAAAGCCCCTCACATACGGCCAATCACACTCCAAAGCCTGAATACTCTACAGGCACACTCATTCCCCTTAAATATCTCATATATTCATTGTTTCCCTGGGTGGCTTTAGAAATCAGCATTATTAGTATAGTCATTTTTCATACAGTTCTACACTAACAGGCATATGAAGCCCAAGAGATGTTCCAAACATTCAGATATTCCTATACCTCTACAGATAAGACAATAAGCCTGCATACTCAACACTGAAATTATTAAGAGGGTAATGTGAAAGGCTATGTGACTTGGTGAACACAGCAAGGAGATGTAGTAAAGAAAGGCTGAAAGAGAATCAAAGATTAATAGAGGAAAGAAGGGAATGATAGCTAAGAGTAAATCTTAAAAGCCATCAAGCAAGGTCAGAATACACAAAATCCTTAACTTTTCAAGTTGTTCTAGACAGAATTTTTTAATTCTCCATTGCAAATGAGTACTAAGAATTAAGTCATATACACCGTAGCCACTATCTTTATGCGTGAGTCTAGATTTATGAAAGAAGGAAGGCTTAAAGATTCAGAGAACTGAGCTTATCTATCTTTAGCATACTAAAATGCTTTTAAGTGAAAGTTAATGGTTCTGAACAAGATCAGAATTATTTTGGTTGTTAGAGCTGCAACTTCACCTTGAACTACCGGGTAACATTTTCCTTTTGGTTCCCCGGTAAGCATCTTCCATCTGTTTCTCCAGTTCTCTGATTTTCCACATATCTGATTCCTCCTGAATCTACATTTTTTTTAAAAGAAAAGAAATATAAATGACTAAAAATAACATTTTACATCACAGAAAAGTAGCTGACAATACACTCTGCACTGATTATTGCATTATAGATTGGGTTAT
Organism: Hyaena hyaena; assembly: GCF_003009895.1. Taxonomy (NCBI): domain Eukaryota; kingdom Metazoa; phylum Chordata; class Mammalia; order Carnivora; family Hyaenidae; genus Hyaena; species Hyaena hyaena. The sequence continues at coordinate 3,474,869 of NW_024080668.1, read as the reverse complement.
GATCAGGAACCTGGCAAACAAATTGAGGATTTCTAGAGTGGCTAAATAATCCTATCCAGTGAATCTCAAATACATGGAATTGTGCAATGACACGAGAACTTTTTAACCCTGCACAGACACACTTACCACCTTATTATTTTTGCAATCATGCTGCAATAATCAAATGACAATCCTTTCTGTTTCAATTAGTCACCAAGTTCTTTGGATTCTCTCTCCTAAATTCCTCACCTTCATCCCTAATATCACTGTTTTCATGCAAACCCCTCACCATCTCTCACCTGGAGCACTGCACTTGCCTATCTGGTCTCTCCATCTGATCTATATCCCCTATCCAGCTAACAAATCATCTTTCTAAGATACAAATACAATCATGTCATAACCATCTTAAAGACATTTGATGGTTTCTTTTTTATTTAGAAGAAAGAGCCTCACAAGCCAACTCTAATTTACCACTCAAGCTTTATCTTGTTACTACACCGCGCCCCTCCCCCACATTCCCTGCTTTCTGAATGCACATTCCTTGCCAAGCCCCAAGTGCTGCATGTTCTTTTCTGTTGCCATGTGAGTACATGATGTTCTTTCTGTCTGGAATGATCTTTTACATATGGTAAAATTTAACCTGTTCAACAAGAAGGAATTCAAATATCAGCAGCAGCTCAAATACCACCCATTCTGTGAAGCCTTTCCTTATTTCCCAAGGCAGATTTCATTATTCCTTCTTCAGTGCGCTGAAGCACTTTGTATATGTCTCAATTCCAGTACTTGTCAAATAGATTATAATCACCTATTTTATTCATCTTTGTATCTCCAAACTACCAACATAATGCTTGGCACACTGTATGCCTTCGATAAATGTTGAGGAAGAACTAGATTGTACCTCTCACCTTATTGTGAGCATCTGTGTGCCGGATGACATTCCTTAGGAGGACTTTCCCCAATGGAACCCGGGACATTCTTCAATCTGAAATGAATCAAGAAATAACACTTAATAATTTCCTTTATTACCTTCTTTTTTATCACAATGTTATAAAGAAGCACGAGGTAAAAAAAAGAAAAGATCACTGAACAAGAAGTCAGAAGTCCTAAGGGGCAGTTTTCCCCTCACCATTAAAAGGAGACAAATGCCTGACCACACTAATGGGAAGATGAATGTAACTGAGATAAATGTACATCGAAGTTCTTTTAAACTGCACAAAACTAAGTGCTTTCAAGGACACCATTTTATTTAATCCTCAAAACAATCCCACGTTTTATATGAGGCAAGCATCTTAATCCCTATTTTGTAGGTGAAATTCCCTTAAGCCATAACTTGCCCCAGGCCAGTTAGGCCAAGGCAAACCAGGTTCGGATTAGAAATCAACTCTAGAATCCCAAAATCAGTTTGTGATGAAGCAAATACCTAGATCTGAAGACTATCGGGGTCCACCAAATGTCAACATTGACCATCAAATGCAGAGAGGCCCTAAATTTCTCCATTCAGGGGAATTTCACTTTCTACTTTGTACAGAAGCCTCCAAAAAACAGATGGCACGGGTATTCAGTGTGTAGCTAGCAGCGGTTTTGTGCAACCACCCCACCGCTCACTCACCCCTCGATCCTGAGGAAATCAGGCATCTTGCTAGTGTGAGACGAAGAACCACTCCATTACAAGATCTCCTCCGACTCAGGAAGCCAAGGAGTCAGGGCTCAAAGGCAGCTCTGCAGCTTCACCCGAGTCCTTCGTGAAAACGTAGCCTTCCCACCGGTTATTCTGCCCTCAGCCGCGGCCCAGGCCACCGCTGCCTTGCCCCCAGCCCAGCCCGACAGGGGGGGTCTCTTTCCCGACTGAGGCCGGAGGCTGCGCCGCCCCGCGGGATCCGGACGGCCGGCTCGACGGGGCATTCCCCGCTCGCGCTCCTCGGGGACGGACCCGGGGGTTGGGCTTCGCTCTCCCGAAAGGACGGGGACGCTCTGGACGGGTACAATCCTCGACTGGGCCCCAAGAAATACCTAGAGTGCCCGAAGGGGGGGGTGAAGCTTCCAAGGGGAAGACAGAGAAAATGCCCCCATCTCTGTCACCGGGATCCCTGTCCCCCAGCGGCCACGGAGCTCCCGGTAACCTTCCCTCCAAACGCCCTCCCCATACGAACACACACAAACACACCCATACCGTGCGCCGCAGCTTCGCGTGGCGGGGAATTGGGGAGGGGGGAGGGGGAGATCTGGGAGACAAGGGAGCGGACTTCCCTTTCGGGCCGGAAGTCGTTCTCCGGAGAAACTCTTCCCACCAACCGGGGACCGGGAGACTCCCACAGGGAAGGTTTCCAGGATCTTCTAGAGATGGAAAGGTGCGGAAGGGAGGCCGTCGCCTTCCTGGAAAAGAAGTGGGTCGGGGTCAATTGAAAAGCAAGAAGGAGGAGATTCCGGAACTAGATGTAAAAGTCCGTTCTGCCTGGAGCTTTCCGGACCCAATAAGATGTTGGACCCGGTCTGGTTACCCTGGTAACAGGTGTCGCGGTTTGTCAAGGAACCCAGAGAGCAGGTGGGTTCGCCGACCTCTGGAGTGATTGCCCTTTAGTTAAGCTTCCCGTTTAGTTTAACCCTACTTTAAAAAATGAAAAAGTTTTAACCCTACTTTAGTATTCGGAGAACCCAAACGTCCTCTCTGCGTCTTCTGTGGCTGCTGTGGGACGCCTCTCCAGTGGAGGAGGGTGAAGGAGGTTATCTGCAGATAGAGATGATATTATTACTCTCATACAGTGATAACGAAGTGTCCCGGCCTCTCCATATTCCCTACTTAATTCTCACAGTAACCCTGTGACATAGGTATTATCGTCTTCGTTTTGAGGAGCATAAACTGATGTATGACCTAAGTGCTCAGGGTCACACACCTAGTAAGTGATAAAGCTAAGACTGGGATCTAGGCGTTCTGGCTCCGGCTCTGGCTAAGCTGGAGGCAGCTATGAGGATGTCACCCATGGCCCTCACCGCCCCCCCCCCCACCTCTGGCAATTTCAGGACTGGATAGGCACCAGTCAGCCCAAGTCCAGGTATTGGAACAAGAAAATCACTGGTAATCCAGACTTTAAATGACCACCCTCAGCGCCTGCGAGGGTCTAGGCAGAAGTAAGGACTTGTTATCTGAGACGACAACTCGAGAGCTTTAAGAAAGGGTACTAGGTAATTCGGGAATAAGGAAAAGAAAAGTGGTGCTGATCCACAGTCTGTTAGACACAGGTGCTACCTTCACCCAAACGAGACCCATTCCTCCTTCTCCAAAAGAAATGAATCACTAGTTACACAGACTTTTTCTCCCTTAAGTCATATCTTTCCACAGACTTAAAAGGGCTCTTCACCTCAATCATGGAGTCTTCCTCAAAGGGTCTGCTCACCCACGTTACTCAATTCTGGAACCTCCTAGACGATCTGGCTGAAAGCAACCCTGAGGGCTACGAGAAGTTTATTCAACAGCAGCTGAAAGAAGGGGAACAGCTCTGTGCCGCCCCAGAACCACAGCTCTGTCTACAGACCAGGATCCTGGTATGTAGACCTGGTTCCCAGGGATGGGAGGTCTTGACTGAAATAATTCTGTAATAATCAGAGAATAACTTACCTTTAGCTGTTGAGGCTTTAAGAAAACTTGAGGGAAACTACTACTCTAAACAGAGAGTGAAACAGTGTGGAGGATCATGCGGAAGGAGTAAGAATGGGAAGTTCACATTTGATACATTTTGGAGATCTCACAATGAGCCATTTTCTACTAAATTTTTTTAAAAGAGTAATGTAATGATTTAACAGAGAATCATAGAATTGGAGGTTTTTCACATGGAAAGAACTTAGTTGCTGAGAGGTAAGGAAGTGGTGGAATAGGGTCACATTCACCCGGAAGAGCTGCTTCGACCAGTGCCCCCTCCTTCCTCCCAGTTCCTCTGGCTGCAGCAGCTGGATCTCAGTGGACAGTCAGTAGCTTGGAGGAAATCAGGTAACAGTACCATTTCTCAAACACAGGTTTATTTTTTTTTTAATGGTGAAAACACTTATATTTAGAGTTCACCAGCTGGACTCAGTTGAGATGACCCCAATTTTGTTGGCAACGCCCAAAGCATCATAGTCAGGAGCCAGTCAAATATATGCTTTCTTTTGTCCATCGGGCCTGATCAGAGTGTTGACCTAGGCCGTGTCAATGTCACAGAGCTTCTTCACAGCCTGTTTGATCTGGTGCGTGTTCGCCGTGACATCCACAACGAACACAAGTGTGTTGTTGTCTTCTGTTTTCTTCATGGCTGACTCGGTAGTCAGAGGGAAATAGTGGTCAAACTTGTGTCTCGGGGGCCGGGGGGGTGTCGCTCTTTTGAGGACTTTCAGAGACGCAGTGTCTTGAGCCAACGGAATGTAGATGATGCATGGATCTTCTCTTTTTTTATGACTGTGGACGGACGCCTTTCAGCACTGGTTTCTTGGCCTTCAAAGCCTTTGCTTTGGCTTCAGCTTTGGGAGGGGCAAGGGTTTCCTTCTTCGCCTTTGGCACCATCTTCGTCAAAGGGTTCAGGCACAGTTTAATACACAGAATGGCTTATTTAGAGTCTAAAATTCTATGATGGGGCGCCTGGGTGGCTTAGTCGGTTAAGCGTCCGACTTTCGCTTGGGTCATGATCTCGCGGTTCGTGGGTTCGAGCCCCGCGTCGGGCTCTGTGCTGACTGCCAGCTCAGAGCCTGGAGCCTGTTTCAGTCTGTGACTCCCTCTCTCTCTGACCCTCCCCTGCTCACGCTGTCTCTCTCTCTCTCCTAGAAATAAATAAAACATTAAAAAAAAAAAAGTAGAGTCTAAAATTCTATGAGGTACCTTTAGGATATGATTTTAAAATGTAAAAAACTAGGTTTTGAGACATGCGAAATTATTTGCTTTTTAGAAACCAAAGGAAAAAATACTTTTCATCAACCTATGTCAGTGGAAAAGGATCCCAGCTCCCTAATCAAACACTCATCCAGCGGCTTTAAGTGTTGGCAGACCAGAAGATATGTCTGAGAACTCAGGTACATAGGATTATGGGAGAGAAAGCACATTTTAAAACCTTTATTGGGAATAAGCATCTACCAGATTTTACTTGGTAAAAGGCAGTACAAATAAAATATTTTATTTGGTTGTAATGTAGCTAATAACTAATCAGCATACTTTTATTTATACAAATACTGTCCAATTTTTCTAATAATAATCCATGTCAAATGCCCAGAAATGCCCTAATTGGAAATTTGTGTATACAGCAACTGTGTGATTACCTCTGAAAAGTATAGGAATACTTTATACTTTCTAGTTTTATCAGGATTATGGCTTAATAAATTAACTGACAATATCATTAGTGAAACAAGTTGTCTTCATTTCACACCTTCTGAATTACACACACAGATGTTTATACAGTCATCGATGTGGCCTACAATCCTGATGTTCTCCAGGCTGCAGAAAAGGACCAAGTGAGAAAAAATCAATTAATACAGGTGGCCATGAAATGCATTGAGGAAAAGCTCCAACTCACTCTCTCGCACTCTTACAGTATTACCAAATTTAGAATAAAAGGAAGCATTCAAAGGATGAAACAAAATCTGATGAGAATGCAAACTAACCCCACAGATTTAAGAGAGAAAATGAGAAAGGGTAAGTTAATGAATGCAAGAGGAAAATTTAACCAATTTAAAATTGTTTCACATCCTGTGTACATTTTGCAAAGTAGAAATCTCAATTTTAAAAGATGAGAGACTTAAGATAGAAAAGTATAAAAATTAGGTATTAAAAATATTAGCATGTTGTTAAAGATTTTTAAGTACTACAAACTTTTTTCTAATGTTTATTTTTGAGAGACAGAGACAGAGAGAGAGCACAAGCAGGGGAGGGGCAGAGAGAGGGAGACACAGAATCCAAAGCAGGCTCTAGGCTCCGAGCTGTCAGCACAGAGCCTGATGCAGGACTTGAGCCTACAGACTGCAAGATAATGACCTGAGCTGAAGTCAAACGCCTAGCCAGCTGAGCCATCCAGGTGCACCTAAGTACTACGAACTTTTTAACCAAGTTCTTTGGTTTAAGATTCCCAAACTAATTTAGCTTCAACTTTACCTGCCATTCTGGCTAACACCACATATAGTAAAGCTCATAGCCCGATCGTCTTTTATGTTGTTGATTAATTTTTTAAATTTCATTCTCCTCCCCACCCCCCGGCTTTTATTTTCCCAAAGAACTAACCCTTGAACAGATAACTAATTCTGGGAGCAATCCAGATGACTTTCAACTTTTATTGCCAAAAGATGAAGTTTCAAGCAAAACAAGGTGTCTGATAGAGGAGATTTCCAGTACAGAGAGCCGGGTAGAGATGAAGGAACCAGCCTATGAATTAGAAATTGTGGCTGATCAGAATAAGAAACCTCTGAAAATTGAGATAAAAGTTGAATTACCTGGTATTAATTCCGCATCTCTCTGTGACCTTAGTGTTTCTGAGGTAAGTCAAGTAGGTAGTACTGTAAATTTGTGTCAGTCAACATTTACTATAATATACCATAGTAACAAACTGCACAATCTCAGTGGTTTACAGTAGTTTGCTCAGCTTACATGTCACCTAGGCCTGCTCTGCTCCATGGTCTTGCACATTCCAGGATATAGGTGAAGGGGTAGTTCCCTCTGAGCTATGCCATTCTTGTGGAAGAAGGAAAATACAAAGGGCTAACCCATGCAATAGATTCTAAAACTCTCTCAGACATGGCACTTTTACTCCATATTCTGTTGGCCACAGTCAAGTCACAAGGCCAAATCCTACATCAATAGAGCTGGGAAGAATATTCTCACAGGAATTCAGAGGGCAAAGATGTATAATCCTCTAACAAAAGAAGATAAGTAATTGGCAAAAGTCCTAAAGCTGTAACAGGCTACTCTCAAGGCCACAAATAGTTGCTGCTTTCCCCAAGGAAGTCACCTCCAATCCTAGTATCAGACTCTAAAGTGTAGGATTTTGCCAGTGTAATCTGCATTCTCTTGAACCACAGAACTGTGAACTGAAAAGGCGTGTAATCTACTGCCATAGCCCCATGCACCATACAATGTGGAATGGAGAGAGGGTAACAATTAGCAGTCTCAATTTGGAAATGGGAAAAAAATATGAGGCGCACGGCAGTTACTGGTGCACAGCAATTCTGAAATCCTGGCAGGCAGATACTGTGAGGTCCCTTTCCTGGAGGTAGAGGGTGTTCTTGGCCGGGTCCCATTACAAGATTCCTTGATTACCTAGTCCCCTTGTTCCATTGTTTTCCATGACCCTCAGCTTCATTCTTTGGGCAGGGTTTCCCTTTTTCATTATCCACGTTGGCCACATCTGAAAAGAACACGGGAGAATATGCCATCCATAAGTGCTGAGCAGTTTACTCACCCTGTTTTTTGTCTTTGGGATTTTGGGGGTCTAAAGGTCATTTTAAATGTGTTAGTCTAGGCTGGTAGCATTTTATTTCTTTGATTCCAATCAGTGCCACACCCTACAATTCTTTATAGACAGATCCATTTTTCTTTTTCTTTCTCCTTTTTTTTTTTTTTTTTAGAGAAAGCATGAGAGAAAGCAAGCAGGGGAGGTGCAGAGGGAGAGAGAGAATCTTAAACAGGCTTCAGCCCAACACGGAGCCCCAGCTCAGTCTCACAAGGATCTCACAATGTGAGATCATGACCTCAGCCAAAATCAAGAGTCAGACTTGAGCCACCCAGGTGCCCCAGAAGTGTCCAATTTCCAATGGCCTCTTTTGACTTAACTGCTGTCAATGGAGCCAAATGTAAGATTAACTGAGCTCCACCTTAATCCAGCTATAAGTTTTATAAGTTTTAACAAAGGGTATGATGACCATGTAATTTAATCTTTACCTCTAGGCTGTCTTAATCAGTTTCTGTTGCTAAAAAATAATTTGTCTTGACTTTTTTTTTTTACTGGTTGAAAATAAAACTTAGTTCTTTTTTAAAATACAATTGTCAAATTGTGTTTCCATATTTATTTAATTTTTAATGCTTTATTTATTTCTGAGAGAAAGACAGACAGTGTAAGCAGGGGAGGGTCAGAGAGAGAGGGAGACACAGAATCTGAAGCAGGCTCCAGGCTCTGAGCTAGCTGTCAGCACCGAGCCCGACGTGGGGCTCGAACCCACGAACCGTTAGATCATGACCTGAGCCGAAGTCAGACACTTAACTGACTGAGCCACCCAGGCGTCCCTGTGTTCCCATATTTAAAACTTGGTTCTATTTCCCAGTCCTGATGTCTTAGAATTCCTGGGCTCTGCATATTCTTTTAATCCTACTTACAAAGTGGGAAATTCTTCTCTAAGCTCACCTCTTTTTGTAGTCGCTTATTAAATGTAGCCAACAGAACTAATGCGTGCTACCAACATCCTATTTTCACACTTCTTTACCTAAAGACACAAACTAGGTACACGTTACTTGTCTTTCAAATTATGGTGATAGTTTTACTAAGGCCTTTATCACTATAAAACCTGGATCACCACTTTTCCTATCGCCTATCAATAAATTTTCCTTGCTGTTTCCTGGCTAGTCACAAAGTCAGGGCCACATAGGGAGGCAACAGCTCTCTTATGGCACCGTAGCAGTGAGCTTTTGATGTATTGAGCAGTAATAACAACACTAAAACCTCAGGGAGTTAAACAGCAGCTTAACAGTTTACTGCAAGTCACATGGCAGAAAATGGGATCCTCATTTTATGGGAAAGGAGTAACTGGGAATAATCCCCAGGAACACATATTTTAACCAAGAAATACTTTCTATGTTATTCTTAGGATGACTTATTGATTGAGGTCCCGGAGAAGTACAGACTACATCTGAATCTTCCAGAATCTGTGGATACTGAAATGACTACAGCAAAATTTATTAAAGAGAAAGCTACATTAATTGTCATAATGCCATTGGTGTAAGTCAAGAGCATCATCTGCTTTGATTTTTCAGTGCTAAAGGCATGTGGATAGGACCTTCGTTATGGGTGAAGAGGTAGTGGTTTATCTTAAATACTGGTTTCATATTTTCTAAGAGTTCTTTTTGATGAAATGAGATTTCCTCATCAACATGTTTTTTTTTTTTTTAAACTTTTCTCACATTTGGCTAGAAGCAGAAACTATTAAAGCAATGTTGTTATGATATACTTGTTTTGAAGCTATTTCTAGTGGCCTTAAAGGGGCACCTGGGTGGCCCACTTGTTTAAGTACCAAGTTCGGCTCAGGTCATGATCTCACGGTTCATGGGTTCAAGGCCCGAATTGGGCTCTGTGCTGACAGCTCAGAGCCTGGAGCCTGCTCTGGATTCTGTCTCCCTCTCTCTCTGCCCCTCCCCCACTCATGCTGTTTCTTTCAAAAAAAAAAAAAAAGTAATAGATTGTCATTTGGGAAAATTGTTTCAAAGTAAATTGTGAAAATTCTTGGTTTACTGGTTAAAATTCTGGTTTACTTGTTTTTTCTTGTCTCTAGTAAAGGTTTGCATCAGGAATATATCCCAGACTGTGTGAATTTTTTATTACAAGAAGCACTGAAGCAGTGACCATTTCCTCCAGCTATAAAGATACAGGGCCAGTGTAATAATGTGCAAACTTATGCTTCTATGAACCTCTGTACTTCCATAAAATAGCCCTGATGGTAGGAGTGCAAGCTGCTCAGACCTTTCAACATCAAAAGGACTTGTCTTGGATATAGCGATGCACTAATAGTAGCTGGGTCTTACTGCACCTAAGACACAAAATAATCCAACCCTAAGAAAAAGGAGCTGACTTTGGGACATGTGCCTTTCTCCTAACAATATGATGTTAAGGGGCACCTGATGGCTTAGCCGGTTAAGCATCCAACTCAATTTTGACTCAGGTCATGATCACATGGTTCAGATCTGCACTGATACTGCAGAGCCTGCTTGGGATTCTCTTTCTCCCGCTCTCTCTGCTCCTCCCTCCCCAAATAAATAAAGATAAAAAATGATTTAAGAAAGAAGTATTTCCCAACTTCTATGCATCTAAGTTGTCAGGTGGTTGTTTAACCCAAAGATGATAACTTTCCAACTTATAGCCCAACAATGTTCACATCAAACTTAAATTTTTTTTAATGTTTATTTTTGAGAGAGAGACAGTGGGAGCAGAGGAAGGGCAGAGAGAGAGGGAAACACAGAATCTGAAGCAGATTCCAGGCTCTGGGCTGTCAGCACAGAGCCTGATGTGGGGCTCAAACCCATGAACCAAGAGATCATGACCTGAACCGAAGTCGGATGCTCAACCTACTGAGCCACCCAGGAGACCCTAACTTTTAACATCCTTAATCATCTTGTCTAGATACATCTTCCTTGTAAAAGTTTCTAGTTCAACATAAGGTCTTTAAAGTCCTTGTTAATTTTAATGCTTTTTATTTTTTTTAAATTATTTATTTTCTTAGTAATTTCTACATCCAAAATGGTGCTTGAATTCACAACTTCAAGAATAAGAGTCACATGCTCTTCTGACTGAACCTGTCAGGTGCCTCTAAAGCTTAACTTTAGAAACTAATAGTGTTGGGGTGCCTGGGTAGCTCAGTCAGTTAAGCATTCAGCTCTTGGTTCGGGCTTAGGTCATGATCTGTTTGTGAGTTCAAGCCCCACATCGGGCTCTGTACCAACAGTGCAGAGCCTGGTTGGAAGTCTCTCTCTCTCTCTCTCTCCCTGCCCCTCCCATGCTCTCTCTCAAAAATAAATTTAATTTAAAAAAACTAATATAGTAAATAATATAAACACTTGATATGTGATATTTAAAAACAAATATAATTCTCCTAAACCTGGTTGGATTTGATTTCTCCTAGCAATAGAATAATTTACTGTCTGAAAATCTTCTAGAGCTCTATGATGTGATGTCCTAAAGTTAACACACCTAGTATATTCCCATCCCTCAAAAAAGTTGGAATGCTTTCACCTTACCTTATCATCTCTTGGGCTGGTTAACTCCTTCTTCACCCCAGGCCTTGGGTTCCTGTAACTTTCACTCACAAACCTCAGGATCGGTAAACTATCTAAGCGGGCCAGACTACACTTTCATCTTGCTTTGTGACGCACCCCACCACGAGGTGCTGTAGTAACTCTTTGAGCTTAAAGTGTTAGATTATGTCCTGCTAAACTCAGTCCTTTATTTTACCAATTCTGTATGCTTAAAATGAATTTCTAGTAAGAGTTTACACATACACGCTATCCCTGGCCTTAATCATTTAATGTGAAAAATAATTACCAACAGATCAAAAATTAGACGAGACACATTGAAAACATATAGTTTAATTTTTAAATAATTTCAACCAAAACTTCTAACTTTTTTTCTTTCAGTTCTTGTAAGAGAAATAGACTAAATCCGGATTTAGGTTATAGCTCAGATTAATTTTTAACTCAGTTAATTATGAGAAGACAACCTTTTATTTTTCTTTCAAGGGAGCAGAGCTGTAAGCATTTGCCAAGAATGGATTATCTTTGAAGTGTCATGTATTTGAACCAGATGTGGCTCATACTGATGGTCCCTTGTGATTAACTTATTCCTTTTGCATAATCTTCAATTCAAGCTAACATTACTAATTATTGAAAAATCAGATTAATGTATTGAATTGATTTCATAATAATACAGCAAGGGAAATATTTCTGGAATATATTCAGTGTCACTTGTGCACCATCTAATAAAGAACATTTAGAAATAAATTCAACACTGAAAGACCTAAATTTCAGGGGTTGTTCCACATATACACAAGAAAACACTGGTCCGATTGATATTAAATAATCATAAACAACTCTAAATATTTATTAAAATATCAATTCAATAGAAAGTCTGGAATTGTGATAATTTTCCCAATTCATTTTTATTATCCTGAATATCATCTCCTACTCTCTTCCTCCCCCAAGAAGAAAGGCAAATCATAACAAAATGGAAAAAAAAACGTTTAGGCTGATAAGCAACCTAAACAATTTTTTCCCTCTCCAATAGGATTTTAGGACTTTCTTACGTTACATGAAACAACACTGAGTAGAAAAACACAGAAAACTTCTCTTTGTACACACGGAACATTTTTTACTTTATCAAAGTATAAATGACCACTTGACATCTAATCTTTCAGCCCTCCCAACTGCTTACCAGTGTCTTTCTGCCGCTCTTCCTTTCAGACAGGACTTGGTGATAAATGGACTTTGGCATACATCTCACTAGAAACTGTATTTTACATATGTACACTATTCCACAGTTACTTGATATAGTTTTCCAAAATTATTTGAGTAACAGATTCTGGCAATTAAGTTCATTTGCAAGTAACAACCAGTTAATCATGGAGGAAGAATTCTACTTTCACAACTTCTCTCTGTAAAATTCTATAAGCATATTCTTTTATTTGGAGGTAATTGTAAATTCTCCTCTCAGAATTACACATCTAAATTGTTTAAATAAATACCCACACAAATTCTCATTTATACCAAGTAGCTGGTTTATATTTATATCTTCATCTTAAGAGGTGAAAATAACCATTTGGGGATTCATAGAAAAATAAAGAATGGTCAGTTAAAGAAGTGTAAGAAAATGTTAACTTTTAAAATGTCACTTATTTTCCTTAAAGTTCTCTCCCCTTCCCATCCATGGTAAACCACGATCATGTAACCTGGTTATATTCCAAAATCAAGCTTTAATCCAAACCCTTTCTCCAAGAGAATGGACTTCTCTCTTTCCTTGACTTCTCTTTCCCTCAAATCTAAGCAAAACATCTGAGGCAATTAAATTTCAAAACCTCAACGTTTCATCCAGAATACTTTTATGTATCTGTTTCAGTAGGGAACGACAATTCTACCTCTGCATTTCCCAGTGGAAGTACTTATCACCAAAGGGCCAGGCCTCATGTTCTCTTGATTAGGAATACGTAGCTCAAAATCTGGTGTTTATTAAATGTGTACAATATGTAGGTGTAATTGGCATTTTAAAAAATTCGGTAATGCCCATTACAAATAACTTATCTGGACAGACTCAAAAATAACTGATTAACTTCAAAATAAAAAGAACCACTTGCATAATAATATATTTGTATCTTGATAAGAATGAACCACCATGAACCTGGAAGAGTCTAGAAATTCTTGGGTTAATTATAACAACATGGTGATAGGTTTTTCAAGGTACTTTCTAAACTCAGCAAGCCACTGGGCTCCGACTGCTCCATCCACAACCCGATGGTCACAGCTGAGTGTAACAGACATCATGCTAGCCACATCAAATCTAGAAAAAGATAAAAATATTATTAGGTATTCTGAAAGCAATCGCTAATCTTTAGCTAATAACCAGCCCAAATGCCAACTCCTAGCCTGTAACTCCAGCCAGGTAATATTATTTTCCACTTACTCGTTTATGTACTAAACACCTCTAGCTCAACCTCCAGCTTAACAGAGCAAACAGTCAACTGGAACATGGGTTGGCAAATGACAGCTCACGGGCCAAATCCTGCCGAATGCATTTATCTGTCTGCTTTCCCTCTACAACGTCAGAGTATTTGCAACAGAGACCATATGACTTGAAAGCCTAAGATATTTACAACCTGGCTCCACGAAAACACATGCTGAGCCCTGACTTACAGTAACTAAGGCTTCCCATCTCAAATAGGATTAACTGCATTTAGTAAAAGAGTCTCTGCTCTGAGAAACTTCATTCTAGACTTAATATCTGACTCTACCTGAAGCTCCAACAGGCTATGCTAATAATTATAAAATTGAGACTAAAAAACAGTTATAATGGGATGAAAATGAGCTTACAACTCCCTCTTTATTTTGTTACTTACCCTTTTTCATTATCTGCTGGAACCAGTCTATCCTCTGAAGCACCAATCGCCAAAATACATGCTTGAGGTGGGTTAATGATAGCAGAGAAGTTCTTAATTCCAAACATTCCTAAATTGGAGATTGTGAAAGTGCCACCCTAAAAGAAAGATTAAAAATAGATCGTGTTAACTGCTTCTCAACATAAATTAGGAAAAAAAAAGACAAAAGTTTTATGAAAAGACCTGAAACTCATCTTTAAGAAGAGCCTCAGAACTACTATTTTAAAAAAATAGGAAAGGAAAATAGGAAAATGGTAAACACATGTATACATATGTTGGAACATCAAGTTGTCCAACCTAAATATATACAACTCTTATTTGCTATTTAAATACATCACTAAAGCTGAAAGGGGGGAAAAAAAGGCGGGTCTGAATGGAATACACTTAATGAAAACATACGACCATTACAATATGAACAAAAGTCAGTTGTGTGGCTTTTGCGAATTGCTGAAAAATATCTTATTTTCAGCTTTGAAAGGTTATCCATTTTTTATTTTCAGGGCCTTGTGTCCATAAGAATATAAGGCAGAACCAAAAGGTAGAAAATGCAATAAAAGCATTATGCTGCCCTTAAAAATAACATAATTCCTAGCATTCTGAAGGTAAATGAGTACTACTTTACCTGGAACTCATGAGGCTGGAGTTTACCCTCTCGTGCTTTGGTTGCTAAAGAAACAACATCATTAGCAATGGCTTCCAGTCCTTTTATATGTGCGTTAAATACAATAGGTGTAATGAGTCCCGCAGGAGTGCTGACTGCAACACTGATATCGACAACATGATTTCTATTGCAAAAGACAAAAGAAAAGGAAACTTCGATAATCATCAACAATATTTATTAAGAGCTTATGTGTCACATTAAGCAAGAATATTGATATTTACCTGAGTCTGGGCTACTGTTCAGAGAAATATGTCTCCTGGTTTTTATTTACATTTTGCTATGCCCTTTCCTTAACCTGGACTTTTTGCAAATGGACAAGAAATGTGTCAGTGGGTTGGTTACACATGTCCTCTAACTGCCTTGCACTTGCCTTGACTGACACAGGGGTGCAGGTAGAGAAGACCCAGCATTCAGTGAGAATTTAAACAAGAAGAGCTAAAAGAACTCCCTGGATTTTGAGATGCAGTGGACTGGCAGGAGCTGAGCCTGCAGGCAGAGCTTGAACAAACGGAAGAGTGGAGGCAGCGGACTGCACTGTGGGAGAATCAGAGCGCAGGATGTAGAGTGGACTGGAAAGTAGGATTCCCTGTCTATATTATGCCATGAGTACCTTTGCATCTGGGTCCTTTCTCGGAGTATATATTTTTAACACAGAAAATAAAACACTCATATTACAAAAAACAATAACAACAACAACAAAAAACCCACAACCAAACTAAAAACCCCAACTATATTGAAAATCAATTACCAAACTATTCAAAAAACAAAACTGTGGGGCACCTGGGTGGCTCAGTCAGTTAAGCCTCCGACTTCCGCTCAGGTCATGATCTCATGGTTTATGGGTTCAAGTCCCAGATCAGGCTTGCTGCTGTCAGCCCGTCAGCACAGAGCCTTGAGCCTGTTTCAGATTCTGTGTCTCCCTCCCTCTCTGCCCCTCTCCTACTTGTGCTCTGTCTCTCGGTCTCTCAAAAATAAATTAACGTTAAAAAAAAATTTTTTTTAATTGTGACATATACGCTTCTGTATTAATAACAAGATCTGGCAAGAGGTCTAATAATTGCTACAATTTTGAAGTAGTGATAAGCAAAAACCACTCTTTTAAGGCTCCTGCAACAATGAAAATAGGTGATTTTTACTGGTCACCAGCACAAATTGATTTGTTCTCTACATTTACAGTAAGAGGAAATGCCAAATTTCAGTTAGAGGTTAGTGGAAAGGAATGACTTTTTCCCCCTCACCCAAGTTCCCAAACTCCTAAATTATAGCCTCCTTGGGGTCTGTGTAAGGCCCCTGCCAAAGTGTTCTGCAATTGAGAAAAAGTTAAAACTTCACAGGAAGGAAGAACTCCAGCTATTTCTAGGCACAAGCTTTAGAATACTATGGGACAGTAGCAAATCTCTCAAAGTGCCCAAGCTGAGCGAGGGCAGTGGGACTGTCACTTGTAAACATAAGGATGTGCTCTAATGATAGTGTGGGACTATCACAACTGGGCTCTGGCCAAGGTATCACACAGCAAATACTCTTTCTTAATTATCCTGTCCTCCTAAGAGAGTAAGCATGGTGTTTCTTACCTTGTTCACTGCTGAATATAGTCAACAGTACATGTTCAATAAATATCTATTGTATGGCTAAATAAACAAATGGATGAAGGGCATTTGGTAGGAATTCATGAACAACCAGAGAATTTGCCCTGTAGCTTTAATCTGTTCTTCAAAGAAGTGTTTTCTTCAGATATTCTTAAAATGTTAAACATTACCTTATGACCCAGCAATTCTACTCCAAGGAATGAACCCAAGAAAAATAAAAACATAGGTCAACACAAATAAATATACATATGTTCATAACAGCTCTCTAGAAGATAGGTCTTTGTCTTAATCCCAGAATCTATCAATGTGACCTTATTTAGTAAAAAAGATCTTTGCAGGTTTAATTAGGATCTTGAGATTATATTATTCTGGATTATCTGGATGGGCCCTAAATCCAATGCCAAGCACCCTGTAAGAGACAGAAGAGAAGACATGGACACAGAGGAGAAGGTCATGTGAGGATGTAGGCAGAGGTTAGAGTTATGGAGCCACAAGCCAAGGAATGTCTGGAGCCCCCCAGACTGGAAAAACCAAGGGAAGATTCTCCCCTAAAGCCTATGGAAGGAGTGTAGCCTTGCTAACACCTTACTTTTGGACTTTCAGTCTTTAGAACTGAGAGAATAAATTTTTGTTTTAAGCCACCAATTTTGTAGCAATATATAACAGAAGCCCTAGGAAACTAATATAGTCTATAAGTAATAGTAAGAACCTCAGATGTCCTCCAAGAGGAGGGTGACCAAGGAAAAAGTCAGCATGAGTAGGTTACTGTGACATTTGACAAGACTGACAAATGGCTTAGAGTTCTCTTGGGCACTTTCAGAAAGAACTGATGATGAGTACATAGAAAACTAGCCCCTTCTTAGGCAACCATTAAGGTCAGTCTGGTCAGTATTCATAGCATACTACATCTCTTAATCATAAATAATATTTTCATAGCCATAAAAATATTAATACTGAATACTGATTTATCCAACATTTGTGCTATAATCAATTTGGTAGGATAGTGGGGGGGGGGTGTGTGTATGCATGTATAGAAGGTATAACAAAGCTAAATCTTAGCCTTCTTTAATACCAATCAGTTGATAAAGAAAATTAAAAGCCCATTAAAAGGCAAATAAAAAATGTGATTTAGAAATATGAAGGTCTAATTCTGGGTGGCTCGGTTGAGTGTCAGACTCCGGCTCAGGTCATGATCTCCCAGTTTGTGGGTTCAAGCCCCATATCAGGCTCAGTGCTATCAACATAGAGCCTGCTCAGATCTTCTGTCTCCCTCTCCCTCTGTCTCTCCTCTGCTCACACTTTCTCTCTCAAAAATTAAAAACATTTAAAAAAAAGAAATATGAAAGTAAATATCAGAAAAAAAAAATCAGTTTAAAAGTTATATTTGCCTCTTGGTAGTAGATCTCAGATTAAAAGTTGAGTAAGTTGAGGTGCCTCGGTAGCTCAGTCAGTATCCAACTTCGACTCATGATCCTGCAGCTTGTGAGTTTGAGCCCCACATCAGGCTCTCTGGTCTCAGCACAGAACCTGCTTTGGATTCTCTGTCTCCCTCTCTCTCTGCCCTTCCCCTGCTCGCACTCTCAAAAATAAAAACTAAAAAAAAAATTTTTTTAACATACAGAGCTTGAGCACTGGGTGTTGTATGTAAGTGATTAAAAAAAAAAAAAGTTGAATAGGTCACTTTAACCAGGGAACAATATTCTAATGTATATATTCTTATTTTAATAAAAATTAAATAATAATATAAAAGAATCTACATAGTAATAAGCGTAGGCACAGGAGTCAGAATCCTGGTTCCAGTCAGTTTTGCTACTTACTAACAAATTAATCTAGGGAAAGTTATTTAACTCAATGAGCCCCAGTTTCTTCATCTGTAAAATGGGAAAGTCCCTAACTCATAAGGTGGCCATAAGGATAAAAATGAGACATGTGAAATACAGTGAGCGCCATGCCAGTCATATGCCACCATATACTTTTTTAAAATATTTATTTTTGAGAGAGAAAGAGAGAGAGCGAGCGAGCATGCAAGCAGGGGAGGGGCAGAGAGGGAGACAAAGGATCTGAAGTAGGCTCTGCCCTTCAGGAAACAATATTAATTTCCTAAGATATAGAGCTCAAACCCAAACCAGGAGATCATGACCTGAGCCGAAGTCAGATGCTTGCTTCATCAACTGAGCGACCCAGGCACCCCACATGCTACCACAATATTAACAAATGTTTCTTGGTTTTGTTTTCAAATTGCCTTCATTAAAGTTTAGCAGAACTAATTGGTAAACAAAAACCATTTCAGCCCTGCTTTGTAATAGATATCAACTTTATTCATGTCCATAAACTTACCTTCTTTTCCTAAACTCAAAGAATTTGTAATTGAATTGAGCATTATCTCATCAACAGTTTTACATGGTTTTCAATCTATTTTGCCTATGGAAGCCATCTTCCTCTTGTATTCCATTTCTCCTTACCCAGTACACTGCTAGTTATACATGAGAAAGCACAAGAAAACTGCTGATGGATATATGCCTTCCCCAGCAGTATCTTACTTACTGTCTTATAACTGTGTCCAGCCAAGAAGAATTGGCTTCAGGAACTTTTAAACATGCCAAAGCCGAAGCTTTTATGATGAAGTCATTGACAGAAATTTTGCTTCTCCCTTCTAACATCTGCAAAGACAAGAAGCCATTATATTTTCTTCAATTCTCTTCCCAAAGACTGAAATTATATCATCTGGTAGGGGATGTGGGAGGGGAGAAAACAAAACTTCCTGAGGTATAAAGGATGAATGAACCTAAAGTTGGTTCTTCCATCTTTTTTAATGTAGATCTTTTCAGTCATAAGTTTGCTGCTAAGCACTCCTTTAGATGTGTCCCATAAGTTATGGAATATGAAACAGGACTTCTTTTTCGATTATCTCACCAAAAGTTGGTTCTTTAAAAAGATCAACAAAGGGGCACCTGGGTGGCTTAGTCGGTTAAGCGTCCGACTTTCGCTTAGGTCATGATCTCGCGGTTCGTGGGTTCGAGCCCCGCGTCGGGCTCTGTGCTGACTGCCAGCTCAGAGCCTGGAGCCTGTTTCAGTCTGTGACTCCCTCTCTCTCTGACCCTCCCCTGCTCACGCTGTCTCTCTCTCTCTCTCTCTCTCCTAGAAATAAAAATATTAAAAAAATAAATAAATAAAAATAAAAATAAAAAGATCAACAAAATGATAAGCGTTTAGCCAGACTGACAGAAAAAGAAGACTCAAATTCCCAAAATCAGAAATGAAGTAGAGGACATTACTATATACCCTACAGAAATAAAAAGGATTGGAGGTAATACTATGAGAACAACTATATGCCACAAATTAGCTAACTTTGAGAAAAATTACTAGAAAGACACAAACTACCAAAACTGAATCGAAAAGAAATAGAACCTCTGAACAGATCTAGAGACTGAATGATAATTTAAAAACTACCCACACAGGACAGTCTAGACCCAGATGGCTTCCCCAACTGGTGAATTCTGCCAGACATTTAAAGAAGTAGTATCAATTCTTCACAAACTCTTCTAAAAGACAGAACACTTGCCCAATCATTCTATGAGGCCAGTATTAACCCAATACCAAAACCACACCAAGATATCACAATAAAAAAAAAAAAAAGCAAGCAGACAAATACCACTTATAAAAATAGATACAAAAACGCTCAAAAAAATTATAGCAAACCAAATCCAGCAAAGCAGGAAAAGGATTATTCACCATGATCAAATAGGACTTGTTCCAGGAATGCAAGGATGGTTTAACATCTGAAAATCAGTTAATCTAATACTGTCCTAATGGAATATAGGACAAAAATCACACGACCATCTCAATGCACAGAAAAAGGAGACAAAATTCAACCACCACTTCATAAAAACTAGAAATAGAAAGGAAGTTCCCCAACCTGATGATAAAAAAGATCTACAAAAGCTCCACAGTCATCATCATCATCATCATATGTTAGTGGTAAAAGACATATATGCCCTTAAGATCAAGAACAAAACAAAGATGTCCACTTTGCCACTTCTAGTCAACATTTTACTAGCCAGAGAAGCCAGCCAGAGAAGTTGTCCAAGAAAAGGAAATAAAGGGTATCCAAATTGGAAAGGAAAAAAAATAACTATATTTGCAGATCACACAATTTTGTATACAGAAATTCTAAGGAACACACTAAATAAAAAATACGGTTGTAGGATACAAGATCAATATACAAAAACAACAGTATTTCTATACAATCACAATGAACACACTAAAAATGAAATTTATAATAGTATTAAAAAGAATAAAAACCTAGGAATAAATTTAACAAAAGATGGGCAAAAACTTATACTCAAAAAACTATAAAATTGTTGAAAGAAATGAGAGACCTAACTAAATGGCGAGACACCCCCTGTTCACGGAGTGGGAACACTGTTGAGAAGGCAATACTCCTCAAGTTGATCTATAGATTCCATGAAGTCCTTATCCCTACAGGAAATATTCAAAAGAGGCAAATCTAAGACAGAAAGTAGGTAAGTGGTTGTCTAGGGCTGGGGAGGATAAAAGGGTTGGGGTGGGACTATGGTTAAGGGAAGAAGGGTTTCATTTGGGGGTGATGAGGAGTCTCCAAAATTTATCGTGATGATGGTCACAGAACTTTGAATATACTAAAAGCCACTGAATTGTAAACTATATGGGTGAACGGTATGATATGTGAATTGTATCTAAATAAGGCTGCTTAAAATAATTAAATAATACATTGGACATATATTTTTCATTACTGATTTTCAAATAAATTTATTATAAAATAGCTTTAACACTTTGACAATGAGACTATGCAATCAACTTTAATCTCTGTCCCAGATACAAAGCTCTGTTAATGCTTCATTGCTTCATTCTTTCATGCATCTAATATTTGAATACTCTGGTCTAGACTCTAAAGCCGTGGCTATAATAGAGTGAAAAAAATGGGTAAAAATTCTACTCTCAGGGACCTTATGATCTTTTTTTTTTTAACATTTACTTATTTTTGAGAGACAGAGAGAGAGCGAGAGCGTGAGCGCACAAACGGGAGAAGGGCAGACAGAGAGAGGGGGACAGAGGGTTCCAAAGTAGGCTTTGCACTGACAACCCAATGTGATGCTTAAACTCTCGAACTCAGAGTCTGTGACCTGACCTGAAGTCAGGGGCTTAACCAACTGGGCTACCCAGGTGCCCTGGGGAACCTTACATTCTAAAGGGGTGGATAGCTAATAAATAAATAAATGAAACATATGGTATGTAAGATAATGTTAAATGATAAAGAAAAAGATAAAGTAGAGGAAAAGAACTAAAGGGAGAAGTGACCACTCACCTCACTCCTCTTCTCTTAATTTTAGAATAAGGTGATCAGGAAGACTAGAGAAGGTGATATTGAGACAAATCCTTACGGTGGTAAAGGAGGAAGTCAGGTAGATGTTAGGGAGTGAATATTCCATGCACAGGGAACAGCAAGTGCAAGGGGCCTCAAGGAGGAATACACAGGTGGAATGCAGAGGAAGACCAAGACAATCACTGTTTTTGCAGCAGAGGGAGCAAGAGGTCAGAGAGGCTATAGATAACCTGTGTCAGGCCCTGAATGCCATTCTAATGCCCTAAGTGCCACCAGCTTTTAGTTTTCACTTCTTTGAAAACATCTTTCATATCCTTCTCTCAGTTCACTCTTAATGCAACCGTCTAGTCCAGACCCTTATCACGCTTACAGGACAAGCATAACTAGTCTCTGCCATTAAAGCATGCCACTATATCTCTATTTAGACTAAACTTTCTTAAAATATTGCTGTCATCATGCCACTATTACTGGTTTCTTCATGTCTAATTCATCACATCCAAATTGTTCTGCTTGTAAACAAGGTCTTCCCTAAACCAACAACTGCGTACCCACTCTAGAAAAGGCAATCTCTCTCCCACATCTGCTATACTTACTTTTTTTTTTTAATTTATTTTTGAGAGAGAGAGAGAGACAGCATGAACAGGGGAGGGTCAGAGAGAGAGAGAGAGATACAGAATCTGGAACAGGCTCCAGGCTCCGAGCTGTCAGCACAGAGCCCGACACGGGGCTTGAACCCACGAACCGTGAGATCTTGACCTGAGCCGAAGTCAGATGCTTAACCAACTGAGCCACCCAGGCACCCCCAGTTACTTCCTTTCTTAAAAGCATTTTACCTCTATGGTATTCCATTATTAGAATGAACTTTCTACAATTTCTTTGCCAATCCAAACACTTCCTATTTTCCATGTCTTAACCAAGTTTTTCCTACACTACTATGAATTCCCCAACTACTTTTACTGGGTTCCTCCTTCTTTCAATTCCTAGAACACTTAACCCTTACAATGTAATTTAGCAGACAAAGCAGATAAACAGACTGATGCACAAACGAGTATTTTTACTTTACTAAAAATTGCCTCCTCTGTTTTTCACATGCATTATCTCAATTAAGTTATAACCTGAAACTCATAGAGAAGGACTACACCTTATGCTATGTTCCCAAAAGTGCCTTATACTAAATGCTAAGTAGGTAGCTGGTACTTAACTGTAAACACAGAGTAAACATATGTCTACTCTAGCTTATCTTATCTAGCTTCACAGAATCCTAGTGACTGTGCTAGGCTACAATGGATCTGTGGCAGAATCAACTTTAAACAATAAGCTTTAATCAAGTGTTAGTAAACAAAAATTGTCCGAGACATTTTCTCAGCAATTAAAATGATGAAGATACCATTTTCCAAAATCGAGTGGCATGTTGTAACAAAAAATATGGGCGAAAATGTATGTTTAGTGGGGAAATAGAAGAAATTTAGAATTCACAGGGTTGGAATTCCCAGACATTTTACCTTATTAAGTTCTTTCCGTACCAACAAAACTTCTCCCATATTTACATCAATGGAAAGGTAATAATGAGGTATGGTTTGCTTAGACTGCATTAACCGCTGTGCAATAACCTAGAATCAAAGACATTAAAACATCACTTAAGTGGTTCTTTTCTTTTTCTCCTAATTCAGGGCTCTGTTTGCCCCTTTAGCCAGCTCCCTGGTAATGCTCACCTCAAGCACTATTAGAACTGGAATATGGAGGACAGCACCGTAACCTGGGCCCCTTCTAGCGGTGTTTAATCAATACAATATCTGTTTATCCCAAGTATCTAACCGGCCAAAGCAAACATCTTAAACTAGTCTTCTAAGATTCCCAACTAAAAAAAGTCTCTGTTAGTGTTTCAAACTGTAAACGCAATTAAACAATCAGAGTAAAGACACCCCCAACAGCGTTGGTTGCAGATTTAGGGTAATGCTCTTACACGACGGATGTTGCTGATTGGGACATCTGTGAAGACACCTGTGGGAACGGGAGCCACTCCTGGACCCGGGGCAGGCACTGCAGCCGCTGGAATCTACAGGGGAGTAAAAAAGCTCTTAGTAACTGTGGCTCAGTCCTGGCATATGCAACTGGGGCAAGCTAGTGGCTCTACAGATGGCAAAGTACACATTAAAAGGCTTATAGAAAATAACTATTTTTATTGCAAGGGAGCAAAAGGGACTCTTATTTGTACTGTGCTTATGCAAGAGTTTTGTTTTTAATTTTTACTCTTAGAATTCTGTAATCATGTCATATCATTTTCCTTTGTTCAATGATCAGTTTGCCAGAATAATTTTGTATCTGCAAAATTACCTTCAAGAAAAGCAATGAAAGCATTCTTAAACTGAAAGGATTAGACATAAGCAAGGTAATTATTTTTCTGGACAGTGTTATGAAAAAAACAATGACAAACCTTTCATTTTATTTTATTTTTTTTTATTTTATTTTTTTTAATATTTTATTTATTTCTAGGAGAGAGACAGAGAGAGACAGCGTGAGCAGGGGAGGGTCAGAGAGAGAGGGAGATACAGACTCTGAAACAGGCTCCAGGCTCTGAGCTGGCAGTCAGCACAGAGCCCGACGCGGGGCTCGAACCCACGAACCGCGAGATCATGACCTAAGCGAAAGTCGGATGCTTAACCGACTAAGCCACCTAGGCGCCCCCAAACCTTTCATTTTAAAGCAAACATCTAGATAACTAAATCATTTTCCTTACTTTTAGCTAATAATCTTTTTTTTTAATTTTTTTAATGTTTTATTTATTCTCGAGAAAGAGAGACAGTGTGAGTAGGGGAGGGTCAGAGAGAGGGAGACACAGAATCTGAAACAGGCTCCAGGCTCTGAGCTAGTTGTCAGCACAGAGCCCGATGCGGGGCTCAAACCCACAAACTGTGAGATCATGACCTGAGCTGAAGTCGGACGCTTAACCGACTGAGCTATAATAATCTTAACACTTTAGGCGCCCCTACTTTTAGCTAATAATCTTAACATTTTAAACCAACTAACCATTAGTTGATCAGCTATGTGGATTTAATCCCTGTGTGGAATTATGAGCCGCATAAAACTCAAACTCTATTCAACCAACTTGTAAGCATGCTTTTAAAAACAGAGCCAGTCGGAGTGGCTGGGTGGCTCAGTTGGTTAAGCATCCGACTTCAGCTCAGGTCATGATCTCATGGTTTGTGGGTTTGAGCCTCTTGTGGGGCTCCGTGTTGACAGCTTAGAGCCTGGAGCCTGCTTCAGATTCTGTCTCCATCTCTCCCTGCCCCTCCCCTGCTCATAGTTTCTGTCTCTCAAAAATTAAAAAACAAAAAAATTTAAAAAAATTAAAAATAGGGCCTGAGTGAGAAGGAAGGTTTGTTAGGAAAAATTCAGTACCACTACTGGAAAAAGAAATTGGAATGCATGTCAGTGTAGCATTATCATCTTTCCTTATTTATTTTTGAGAGAGAGTGCACATGAGCAGGGAAGGAGCAAAGTGAGAAGGGGACAGAGGATCCAAAGCAGGCTCTGCACTGAAAGCAGTGAGCCCGGTGCAGGGCTCAAACTGTGAGATCATGACCTGAGTTGAAGTCAGACGCTCAACCGAATGAACCACCCAAACGCCCCTCATCTTTCCTCGTATGTATTGAATGATAGCCCATTCATATCTATATATTGCTAGCCAGTGAAATTAGACAAAAGAAAATGGAATTGTGGTCAAGCTATTTCATTCATAAATAACATAAATAATGAAAGGGTCTAATAGGTTGGACAGAGCATGTTGCAGGAACAAATTGCAAAAAAAAAAAAAAAAGCCAAATGTAACTCACAGGAACAGCTTTAGTAGGCACAAACGAGTCGACATCCTTCTTGATGATTCTGCCTTCTGGTCCCGTTCCTGGAAGAGATGTATAAATACCACACATGTGACAGCACACTGCTAGTTCCTCCGGGAAACTGACACTGTGATCCTGTGCAAGTCACTAAGGGTTCTCTACCAAAGACCCTCTAAAGGGGCCACTGTCCTACTCCTGCACCTTAAAGTTCTCCCTAAAAAAAAAAAAAAAAAAAAAAAGCAGCTTTTATGCAATTATTAACTTTGATTCACAGAATGCTCATTTGATCTGCAGCCGTTCTTTTCTTTCTTACTACAGCAAATGTTCTTTTTTGGGCGAACGTGATAACCACGACACTACAGAGACCCCGTGGCAGCAAATGCTCATTGTTATTTCTCTTTTAGAGCTTTATATCAGTTGTACTTCATTTTTTCATGTCCTTTACTTTTATATTGGGAAATACTGGCATATGGCTAATGCTGAATACAACTTATACCTCCAAAACAAAGTCTAGCTGCCTCCTCCCCTAGGCAGCTCCAAAAAACCCTTTCTTCATCTTGAAATGGATCTTGCTTCATTCTAGATTCGTTTGATTATAAAGAATTCCTTTTGTACAGAGTCAACGGATAAGACAACTGTTTCAGATAATTTTTTCACCCCAAAACAGCTTGAATAACTCTCAACTGCAACGATCTCATCTCTAGAACTGCTCCTTCCTGGTGTGGGCTCCATCACTCACAGCTTTCTCACACTTGCCAAGGCTCTAACCCGGCCTCTGTCAGAGGCCTGGGAATGAAGTGTGTGCAATGTCACACGTGAGGAAAGATCTTCAAAGTCCTCTTACAACAGGCCGAGTTTTATTTTCACTCAATTTCCTTCCTCCACCCATCCACAACCAATCAGCTTTAACTTTAGACCCAAACAGATTCCTGAACCTTAATTCTAAGGAGATTCAGAATTTAGTTATTTAAAATACCTTTTATACTGGCCCACTTCTAGAAAAAATTGGGTCAAATTGATTCATCTTCCCCCAAGGCAGACTTTTAAAAGGATTCTTGTTGTACGTAGTTCGTCCCAACTCCTTTCCTTCATTATGAAAAATGAGTTGGCTAGGATTGTGCTTATCCTCAGCCGGAGCTCTAGAACAGAGGTAGTGGTACCCCTATTAGATTCCCCTCCTTTAAAAAAGACAGAACCCATAACTTCCCCTTACCACCAAGGCTGATCTGGACACAACAGCCCCTCAAGAGGAGACCTGCAGAATCACCTGCCTTAGGTTGGGGTTCAGCCACCCGCAAGAAATTCCCATTCAAATCTTTTAAATGCTTTTGCCCATCTCCCTACGAAGGCACAACAGGCAGCATAAAGCAGTATGGTTTGAAGGGAAGAACACCAGTCTAGGAGGAAAAATGCAGGGTTGTGTCAGATATAAATTAGATGACTAGAGTCACTTACTCTGCTGGGTTTTTTGGCACGTCTGTAGGACAGAGGTTATCATGCCCACCCCTGCTCAAAGGAATGTGTGAGCTCTAAGGATAAAATGGGATAGTAATGTAAAAGTGCTTTGTCTCAAAGAAATAGGAAGCATATATAAGGAACTGGGAGACACATCAAACTTGGAACATTAGAGTTTAGGCTTTGAAACAGTTTCTCTGGACACCTGGGTGGTTCATTCAGTTACGTGTCCAACTCCTGATACCGGCTCAGGTCATGATCTCACGGTTTTTGAGTCTGAGCCCTGCATCAGGCTCTGTGCTGACAGCATGGAGCCTACTTGGGACTCTTTCTCCCTCGGCTCCTCCCCTGCGCATGTACATGTTCTCTCTCTCAAAACCAATAAAAATAAACTTAAAATTAAAAAAAAGTTTCTCCCCAATGATTACACTGTAGTCCCATTTGCTGAGTCATCTGTCCCTCCAAGAAGGGGAGGGGGGCTAGAGGTTGAGTGCAACAGTTCACGGCCAAGGATGCCTTCTTTCTGAAATCTCTATAAAATACTCTTAACAACAAGATTCGGAGTTTCTGGGTTGGTGAACACATCAATGTGCTGGAGGGTGGTCCTTCCAGTGAGGGCACACAAGCTCTGCACCCACGTCCCCTACAAACCATTCCTCATCCTATGCATCTCTTCCACTGACTGCTCTGCGCATCCTTGACCATAAACCAGTAATGGTAAGCACAGTGCTTTCCTGAGTTCTGGGAGTCATTCTAGTGAATTTCCATACCTGAAGTGGGAGCGTTGGGAAGTCCTGACTTACAAGCAGTGTGTCCGAAGTATGGTGGTCCCCAGGACCTCCAACTGGCATTGGAAGTGAGGCTGTCTTGTGGGACTGAGCCCTCAAGCCTGGGGGGCATGATGCTAACTCTGGATACTTAAGTGTCAGAATAGGACTCAAGTTTTAGATACCCAAGTGGTGGCAGAGAATTGATTATTGGTGTGGAAAAAAAGCATATCTTTGGTGACAGAGAAGTGTCAGAAAACCCCACGCTATCACCGATCGTCTCAGCTCACTTATTCCAGACCATTCCTTCCTACCACAAAATTTCTTGTCTCACCAAGACCCCCACTCCACTGACCTGACTGCTCTCATCATCTACCATGCCCCTATCATCTTTACTTTCTCACCCAGCTTCCACTGGGTGGATCACGGTTGTAATCACTCCCTGGTCAAACTCTAAAATATCTGCCTGCTCAAGGGAAACAAAAGCAAAAATGAACTACTAGGGCTTCATCAAGATAAAAAGCTTCTGCACAGCGAAGGAAACAAAACTAAAAGGCAGCCTACAGAATAGGAGAAGACATCTGCAAATGACACATCTGATAAAGGGTTAGTATCCAAAATCTATAAAGATCTTATGAAACTCAACACTCAAAAAATAAATAATCCAGTTAAGAAATGGGCAGAAGAGGGGAGACTGAATGGCGCAGTCAGTTAAGTGTCCAACTCTTTATTTTGGATCCGGTCATGATCTCACAGTTTGTGGGTTCAAGCCCCTCACTGGGCTCTGCACTGGCAGTGCAGAGCCTACTTGGGATCCTCTCTTTCTTTCAAAATAAAAACAAATTATAAGAAAAGTGCAGAAGACATGCACAGACTTTTTCCCAAAGAAGACATCCAGATGGCCAACAGACATGATGTTCAACATCGCTCACCATTAAGAAAACACAAATCTAAATCACAATGAGCTACCACCTCACACATGTCAGAATGGCTAAAATTAACACAAGAAACAACAGGTGTTGACAAGGATGTGAAGAAAGGGGAACCCTCTTACATTGTTAGTGGGAATGCAAACTGGTGCAGCCACTCTGGAGAACAGTATGGAGGTTCTTGAAAAAGTTAAAAACAGAACCACCCTATGACTGAGCAATTGTATTTACCCAAAGGACACAAAAACACTGATTTGAAGAGACACATGCCCTCTGATGTTTATAGCAGCACTATCGACAATAGTCAGAGTCTAAATGTCCATCGACTGATGAAGATGTAGTGTACAATGAATATCAGCCATCAAAAAAAATGAAATCTTGCCATTTGCCACGATGTGGATGGAGCTAGATTATATTTTGCTAAGCAGAACAAGTCAGTCAGAGAAAGACAAATACCATATGATTTCATTCATATGTGGAATTTAAGAAACAAAACAGATGAACACAGAGGAACGGAAAAAAAAGAGGGAAGCAGACCATAAGAGACTCTTAACTACAGACACTAACCTGAAGGTTGATGGAGGGAGGTGGGCGTGGGGTGGGCTAAATGGATGAGGGGTATTAAGGAGGGTACTTGTTAGGATGAGTACTGGGTGTTATATGTGAGTGATGAATCACTAAAATCTACACCTGAAACTAGCTTTACCTGTATATGTAAACTAGCCAGAATTTAAATAAAATTTATATAAAAACTTGAAAAAAAAAAAAAGGTCTGCCTTCTCAGTGCCAGCATCAGAGGAGCTTAATGCTGTTGGGGACAAAAAAAGCACACATTTAGGTGACTGATTATACTCTACATTCAGAACCAAAACCTGAAATAGACATACAAACTGCCCAGAAACTAAATTATGTTTCCTCTGAGTTCACTTTCCCCATCTCTGAGAATACTACCTCACAAATTCTCTAACCTCAAACCTTTCCATACTCAGTCTCCAGCCGATGCCTTCACTTCACTTTCTTGACCCAACAGTAGCAATCAGAGTTATTATCCTCAACCTCCACCATCAAGCTTATAAATCCACCCCATACCCTCCTCTCCTATAAAAATAAGACAAAATGTCCTTAATTCCTATCAAAAGCCAATCCTTTCCTTCTTGTATTTCCAAAGCCTCTGTTGCTTGCCAAACTATTCTGCCCTTTCTTCACCATCTATTTACCCCTTTCTACTAGACAACTAGTTCTCACCAAGGCAATTTTGCCCATCCCAGGAACACGTGGCAACGTTGAAGTTGCTTTCAGTTGTTACAAGTGGGTGATGCTTCTATGATGCAGTGGGCAGAAGCCTAGGATGTTACTGAGCATCCTGCAATGCACAAGACAAACCAGAAACTATCTGGTCAAAAACGTCAACAGCGCCACAGCTCAGAAACTCCGTACTAGACCTTTTCTACTATCATTCACTCTCAAAAGCCCTCTCTTGAGCTCATATCCTCCTCCTAAGCTAGAGCTCTATTTCTATGCCTTCCTTCATAGTGAAGCTTCTTGAATGAGTTGTCCACAATGCTATCTCCACTTCTCCATCCATATTCTACTTTTCAGCTTACTCAGACTGGCTTCCACCACACCTTTCTTTTGAAATAACTGCTGTCAAGTCCCCATGTACCATCCTCGATAAGTTCTGTTGATTCCGTCAAAAATGTATTTTGAAGCTGTCCATTTCTTTCCATTTCCATTCTCACCATGCTGGTCTAAGTCACCACTGTCAGCTCCAGCAACAGCACCTTAACAGGGACCTTGGCTTTCACTTAACCCATCTGCACCAAGCAGCTAAAATGACCTTTTAAAAATACTTCCCTATTGGGGTGCCTGGGTGGCTCAGTCGGTTGAGTGCCCAATTCTTGATTTCAGCTCAGGACATGATCCTGGGGTTGTGGGATCGAGCCCCGTGTCAGGCTCTGCACTGAGCATGGAATCTACTTAGGATTCTTTCTCTTTCTCCCTCTGCCCTTCTCCGCTGCTCCACTCTCTCTGTAAAATTAAAATACACACACATACACAAAACAAAAAAAAAAACCCTGTCCTTATTTTAATCCTTTAGTGGCTTTCTACTAGGCTTTAATAAAATTAAATTCTACATGACCTGTAAAGTCCTTCTTGTTCTTGCCCCTGTATTTCTTTCCAACCTCACCTCCTGCCACTAAACCCTCTGCTCACTATGCTCCATGAACACTGGTCGCCTCTATGTTCCACAAACATGCCAAGCTCTCTCCCATTTCGACATGTACTACTGGTCTCTCTGTCCCCAGTTCTTCACATGGCTGGCTCACAGCTGACTCCTCATCTTTCAGGTTGCATCAAATGTCACCTCATCAGGAAGATCTTCCTCAACCACCATGTCTAAAAGCAGTTATGACTGCACATATATTCACCCTGTCACTCAACAGTGTATCACTTGGTTTCTTTCTTTCTTGGCATTCACTTTATATAATAATAACACATTATTTTCATTTTTACAGCTAATACTTCTATATGCTGCCTATGTGCAGATACTCTTTGTTAACTTAGTTAATCCTCAAAACCCATAAGGCATTATTTTTTTAATTTTTAAATGTTTTTTTAAATTTATTTCTGAGAAAGAGAGAGACAGAATGAGCAGGGGAGAGAGGGAAGTACAGAATCTGAAACAGGCTCCAGGTTCTGAACTAGCTGTCAGCAGAGCCTGATGCGGCCATGAGAACCGTGAGATCATGACATGAGCTAAAGTCAGACGCCCAACCGACTGAGCCACCCAGGTGCCCCAGTAAGGCATTATTTTTATACAAAAAAGAAGAAACAGACACAAAAGGTCATATAGCTAAGCATACAGCAGAGCTGGGATTTGAACCTGAGCATTCCAGCTCTGGAGCCCATACTCCTAACGACTAAGCTGAGTTAGGAATATTCCCTTTCTGCTCATTTAACTCTTTATTGTTGGTAATACAGGCATCTGAAACTGAAACCTCATCTGTCTTATGAACAAGCGTTAGATGCACAGACAACACTTGATGAATATTTGTTTAAATACTGGTAAATGAATCACCTAACTCTAATTGCTTGATAAGAACACGGGATTTCCCCACTCACATCTTGTGTACGGCAGCCAGGCAGCCACTGTTGCTAAGTCATCTCATAAATGGTCCTTCTTCACTTGTCTAAATTCTTCAGATGTAATTATTAACTCAGGCCTTTCTCCCCTTAAAATCTATTCCAACTTACATTACTAATTCTAGTCACAAATAACATTAAAAAATGGCGTTATGTCAGTGAAACAACATGAAGATGGAAAAAACATCTTCGAATATTACAAGAATCCTCTGAGATCCAATAAATTTACAACATTCTATTCTTATTCTTTGGGGACCGGCTTGCGTTCTAACAATGAAACAAAAGCCAGCAGACAGAGGATAACCAGCGCTGAATGCCCACAGCCAGACAACTGGGGAAATAACCAGGATCTAGACTCAAATTGCAACTTTACTACTTAATACAAGGGAGATCCTTTAAGAATATCTTCTTACCCAAAAAAATGGTGAATGGGAATTTTATTTCAAGAAAAGTCGTGCTAAATGTGGTAATTCAATGACTAGCATATAGTAGTAGCCATCAAACCAGGCTTTGGGATTAATAATTTCTTCTTTGTTCAAGTAAGTCCACTAATTACCTTACATCTAATTTTAGCTCAAAAATATTTATTTAAATGCCAGGCAATAATATTAAATATGAACAGGACTAACATTTGTTGAGGACTTATTATATTCTAGCTATTAACATTCTATTATGTTAAGCCCTTTGCCTGTTCTAACGAACACATTATTTCAGTTTTACAGATGGAAAAGCAGATGGTTTAAGTAATTCATCTATAGACATACACAAGTAATTCATCTAAAGCCACAGTGCACAGAAGATGATAGAGCCAAGAGTTAACCCCAGATGGTCTGATTCAAGACCCCACACTCTTATCACTAAGGTATACTTTCTCTTTGGGGAGAGAAAGATCTGAGTGAGACATTTCCCTTTGCCCTTAAGGAGTTATTAGTTCAGTTCTTTATGAATTATATTCTTCGGTCATTTCAAATCACCCCAGGTTTAGGTTTTGTTCACTAGCAGAGACTTCTCAATACAAGGTCAAGTCATAAACCTCAACTTTGTTGCATAAGTACATTATACTTTCACCAACAATTAAGTAGTTTCCAAGAACTGAGAAAGAAAAAGGCTACCTATGCTAGATAGGTAGATCCTAACTGGACTAACACAGCACAAGGACCCCTATCTGTGGTGGCAACAAAGGAGATTATTTCACTGTCTCATCCTTCTCCCCACTGTTCCAGATAAGATGGCTGTACATACTTGTACCTGCTGTCTTAAGAAGGAAACTCAACCAAGTTTTATCTTTACAACCAGACAGAGAAAGACTTACTTACCTTTCACCTGTGTAAGGTCAATCCCCTTCTCCGCTGCCAATTTCTTTGCCAGAGGACTAACGAACAACCTTCCCTTTGGTCCAGCAGGAGTAGCTGGGCGGGGGGCTGAAGGTGTGGGGGCTACAGGCTGGGGAGTTGGGGAAACAGGAGCCACCTTTTGAAAAAAGTTATACATTGTTAATTCACCACTGCAAAGCCCGGTGTGAAAGATCAGGAGTTTACATTTTATTAAGAAGTCGGGCTATATTAATTGAACCACTTTTATCTTTCTCTCAAAGATGATAATACTCTTTTTTCCCTGCTTAACCAATATAACATAAGAATATAAAAAGTAATAACACTTTATGTCAAAGATAACAGAACCAAGTTATCTTCACAATAACATGGAGAGGCAGGAATTTTAATACTGTTATCCAGTATGTAATATCTTTAAAGATTTTCTTCACTTTAATCTCTTGCTGCTTCTTATTCTCATTTTCTCACATCACCAACATGGTTTTTGTTTTCAGTTAACGTCGTTTCAAAGTAATGAATTATGCTGGAAGGCTCCATGCTAAAAGTACCTTAAGAAATAAACCAGCACTACTACTTGCCAGCTCCCCACAAAACGCAGGGCAGTCACAAATCAAGATTCCTCTGACAGAAATGTGTACGTAATCTAAACTCACATGATTCTAGCATCTAGAGAACGCTGGTGATAGTGTTATCTATGCCTGGAGTTCATGCAAGTACAGTATAGATATATAGTATATACTGTAGAGTATACAGAAACAAGACTAAATTCTATGCAAAACAAGCCATGTTATGCCAAGGTTCTAATATACTGTAAACTTGACCCATTATCATAAGCAAATACCAAGAGTACTGACAGTAACATAGTATAATTGACCCTCCAACAATAAGAGTCTGAACAATATACACAGGCCCACATGCACATAGGTTTTTATGATACGGGACTGTAAATGTGTTTTCTCTCCTTTATGATTTTATTTTATTTTTTTTATTTTTTTATATTTAAAAAAAAATTTTTTTTTTATGTTTTTTATTTATTTCTAGGAGAGAGAGAGAGACAGAGCGAGCAGGGGAGGGTCAGAGAGAGAGGGAGTCACAGACTCTGAAATAGGCTCCAGGCTCTGAGCTGCCAGTCAGCACAGAGCCCGACGCGGGGCTCGAACCCACGAACCGCGAGATCATGACCTAAGCGAAAGTCGGATGCTTAACCGACTAAGCCACCCAGGCGCCCCAAAATAATTTTTTTTTAATGTTTTATTTATTTCTGAGAGAGAGAGAGAGAGAGAGAGAGAGAGACAGCGTGAGCAGGGGAGGGTCAGAGAGAGAGGGAGGCAGAATCTGAAAGAGGCTCCAGGCTCTGAGCTATCTGTCAGCACAGAGCCTGACGCGGGGCTCGAACTCACGAACCGTGAGATCATGACCTGGGCCGAAGTCGGATACTTAACCGACTGAGCCACCCAGGCGCCCCTCTCCTTTATGATTTTAATAACATCTTATTTCTCTAGTGTACTTTAAGAATATAGCATATAATACATACAATACTCTAAATATGTGCTAATGGACTGTCTACATTGTTGGTTAAGGCTTCCGGTCAATAGGAGGCTTAGTAGTTAAATCTGGGTGGAATCCAAAGTTACAAATGGATTTGCAAGTGCTCAGAGTTAGTGTCCCTGGCCCTGTGTTGCTCATGAGTCAATCATATATAACAAATTCTACAGAAATTGGGAAATGAATTATTAACTTCCATATACATATCTATACCTAAAGCAAAAAAAAGAACGTCATCTCAACTTTGTTCTCAGCAGGACTCATGACAGTAGGAAAAAAAATAAACCACACGGGTCAAACAACTAACATTAGGAGAGTGGTGCAGTGCCACATACCTGTAGGTCTCCACAAATGCTAACTATGTCCTTCTTTTTTGTTTTCCTTTTTCAGATTTTTTTAAGTAACCTCTACATCCAACATGGGGCTCAGACCCACAACCCCAAGATCAAGAGCCACACGTTCCTCCAACTGAGCCAGCCAGGCGCCCCTAACTATCTCCTTCTTTATTTGTAGAGTCTTAGAGTGGGAAGGAACCCAGGATATTATCCAATTTAATCCCTTAACTTAGAGATCAACAGGTAATGTGTCCTCAATTCTAGAAGCATACATACCGGGGGTGGGGTAGATGGTGGTGCTTGTGGTTTTAAATCAGTTACTTCAGTTGGCCTATAGTCAGCAAATGCTGGTATATCTTCCTCTTTTTCTACAATGATACAGAGTGGGGTTCCAAGAGGGACATCTCTTGTGCCTTCAGGGATCAGGATTTTTGCCAGGTAACCCTCTTCCTGTACTTCAAAACCTTAAATAGAAAGAAAAACCATTATGGAACTTCAGGGACTCCACTATCCCACCAAACTCAAAGCACAGTTTTAACTAAAAAAGCTCTTCTCTTTCAAGCTAGCTATCCAACTTTTGGTGAGTTACCAACTTCTCTGTGTCACACAGCTTCTTTACTTACAAAATGGGGTTAACAATAATATCTACCTCACAGAGATGTTATAAGAATTAATATTTGTCGGGGGCGCATGGGTGGCTCAGTCGGTTAAGTGTCCAACTTTGGCTCAGGTCATGATCTCACGATTCATGGGTTCAAGCCCCGCATCGGGCTCTGTGCTGACAGTTAGCTCAGAGCCTGGAGCCTGTTTCTGATTCTGTGTCTCCCTCTCTCTCTGACCTTTCCCTGCTCACACTGTCTCTCTCTCTCTCTCTCAGAAATAAATAAAACATTTTAATAAAAAAAAAAAGAATTAATATTTATCAAGTAACTAGAAACAGCACCTGGTACAAAGTAAATACTAAATAAATAGTTGTTAAATAAAACTATGAGAGATTACAGACAGAAGTTAATTCTGAACATTTTTTTTATTTTAATTTTTTTAATGTTTACTTATTTTTGAGAGGGGTGAGGGAAGAGGCAGAGAGAGAGGGAGACACAGAAGCTGAAGCAGGCTCCAGACTCTGAGCTGTCAGCACTGAGTCTGACATGGGGCTTGAGGCCACAAACAGTGAGATAGTGACCTGGGCCGAAGTCAGACGCTTAACCAACTGAGCCACCCAGGCGCCCCAATTCTGAACATTTTCTTAAAGGGAAATGTTCTCTAAGGGAAGCCCCTACGCAGACCCACGAGACCCCAAGATGGCTAAAAATCAGAACCACATGGATGTTAAATTAAAGGAACTACTAGTTTTGACAGTGATGTGAGATTATGCCCCTAAAAGCATCTCTGGAGTTTTTCAAAGAAATTACATTGGGTATTCAACTAAATATTTCAATGTGAAGAAATACAGTAAATATGGTATTACCAGGGTTTCTATGGTTTTATTCAGCTACTGCTCTTAGAAAGAACTCAAATGTGAAGTATTTCAAAAGTAAAACTACAGGGGCACCTAGGTGGCTCAGTCGGTTAAGGGTCCCACTTCGGCTCAGGTCATGATCTCACGGGTCGGTTTGTGAGTTCGAGCCCCGCGTCGGGCTCTGTGCTGACAGCTAGCTCAGAGCCTAGAGCCTGTTTCAGAGTCTGTGTCTCCCTCTCTCTCTGACCCTCCCCTGCTCATGCTGTCTCTCTCTCAGAAATAAATAAAACATTTTTAAAAAGTTAAAAAAACATATATTTTTGAAAAGCCATCACAAAGAATAATTTTTGCCTTGCAGATCTGGGCTTTCTGTTGTCTTGTGCCTCTCTCTCTGATGAACACATCTTTGATGAATCTTTCCCTTCTCCAGTTAAGCATTAATGTTCAATAAAAAAGATGTAAAAAAAAAAAAAAAAAAGGACTCCAGGGTCACAATAAAGTGTAAAGAGTTTGACCAGGTAATACATCTCTAGTGACTAGAGCCCCTAGGATACTATGTCCATAGCAATACTGGTATGCAAGTCAAAATGCCAAGCAGATCTATTGTTACTAAGATGTCTTGTTTATTTCTTTTTAACAAACAGAATCCTTTCTTCTAATAAGATCTTCTGGGAAGAACACAATATGCAAAAAGATAAAAAGCAGTTGCCCTGGTGGAAGTTGGGGGAAGGGGCAGGGCACAGCAGAGTCCTGTTCAGGACGTCTCCTTGCCCCAAGGTGTCATCGAGGACTCATGGGGTTTGAAGAACACAGTCTAAAATCCACCACTGCAGAGGACGTCCAGAATCTCCCCTGCATCTTTGAGGACTAGACAAGAAAGAAGTAGATTTATCTACTAATATCTGTAAATATTATCACAAATATACAATTGTCTAGGTGGGTTTTGTTCTGAGCATAACAATGAATCAGAAAGGGAATATATGGAAACGTGACATGATACCTGAACAGGTATATATACACTCTGTCAGTCATTCTCAAACTATGAACCCAAGCCAAACCCTGGTTTCAGCTTTTCCTCACAGTCATCTTAAATCCTTTGGTATTTTCCTGCCTTAGGAGTAATTTTTTCATGTTTCTTTTTTCCCTTGCCCAGTTTAGAGACTGGTGGTTCTGATATGACTTCTTAGTAACATAATATGGTTGAGAAGCAAACTCTAACCTAAAAATAATCCCTAAGTTGACATATCCTTGATTCACTTAGAGTGTGGTGTGGAACTGACAAATCCCACTACGTACACTTCTGTTACGACATATCCTGTTCCAGGAAATGAATCCCCCAAATTAAAATTTTTCATGTTATCACTCACTCATTATAGGATAGGACGGCAATCCTCTTCCCTCATTGGAAAACTCAGTGCCTCAACCATTAAGAGCTGAAGAAATCTCACCTATAGTGGCCTTGTCAGTCTCTATCTCTGCCAATAAATCTCCTTCACTTAGCTTCTCACCCACTTTTTTTTCCCATCTCTGAACTGTGCCCATGGTCATGGTGGGAGAGAGGGCAGGAAGAACCACCTGCAGAAATAAACACATATTATTGCTTAATACAAGGAAGATTTGGACACAATGGTACTTGGGCAAGTTTCCATCGTTTCATGGAATGATAGTGACTGACTCTGATGATCCAAATTCCCGTCTGTCTAATGCTCCATAACAGCAAAACTTCAACGTCTCAATGTCCCACCAGTTGAATCATCCTTCAAATCTCAAGCTTTACATTCTCACTGATACTTTGACCCCTCCTCTTCCACCCAAGTTAAAAGCAATGGGTAGACGTGAAAGATTTCTTCCTAGATAGTCAAAATTAATTCAATTACATATCTAAACACAGAATACCTTTCCTTCTTTTTTATCACTTAGGTTAAGCTAGAATTTTTCGTTTTCACAGAATGATCTTGGTCTAGACTATTTCATTAAAATTTTGCTTTTAAAATACGAGCATATATGCTTTGACTCAGAGGAAACTGCATTTTCTCCCAAACTTCCCAGATACCCTAGGAAGATAAAAAAAAAAAAAAAAAGAATTATTTTTTATAAAAAATTATATGCCAACCAACTGGACAACTGAGAAGAAATGGACAAATTACTAGAAACATATAACTTTCCAAAGATGAATCGAGAAGAAATGGAAAATTTGAGTAGACCAATCACTAGCAATGAAACTGAACCAAAACACTCCTAACAAACAAATGTCCACAGATGGCTTCACAGATGAATTCTACCAAACATTTAAAGAAAAGTAAATACCAAGGCACCTTAGTCGGTTAAGTGTCCAACTCCCGATTTTAGCTCAGGTCATGATCTCACAGTTCATGGGATGGAGCCCCACTTTGGGCTCTGTGCTGACATGTAGAGCCTGCTTGGAATTCTCTTTCTCCCTCCCTCTTGCCCTGCCCCCTGACGTGCACACACATACTCTCACTCTCAAAATAAATAAACTTAAGAAAAATTAAGAGACCTAATACCTATTCTGCTCAATTATTCCAAAAAATAGAAGAGAAAGAAAAACTTGAAAATTCATTCTACAAGGCCAGCATTACCCTGATACCTAAACCACCAAAAAGAAAGGAAGAAAACTATAGCTAATATCTGATGAATATAGATGCAAAACTCCTTAACAAAATATTAGCAAATTGAATACGACAATATATTAAAAAAAGAAAATCATTCACCATGATCAAGCTTTACTCCAGGGATGCAAGGGTGATTCAATATTTACAAATCAATCAGTGCGACAGACTACATTAATAACAAAAAGGATAAAAACCATATGATCGTTTCAGTAGATGCAGAAAAAGTATATGACAAAGTACAATATCCATTCATGATAAAAACCTTCAACAAAGTAGGTTTAGAGGGAACATACCTTAACTTAATAAAGGCCATATATGACAAACCTACAGCTCATATCATCCTCAATGGTAAAAAACTGAGAGCTTTCTTTCTAAGATCAGGAACAAGACAAAGATGTCCACTCTCACCACTCTCATTGAACATAGTACTATAAGTCCTAGCCGCAAGCAATCAAACAAGAAAAAGAAATAAAAGGCATCCAAATTGGTAAGGAAGAAGTAAGACTTTCACTATTTGCAGGAAAAACAAATAAATAAAAGAATTGTTCCTACAACAGTGACTTCTACCCCAATTATATCTAAACATCAGACTGGCTGACCTAAGTGAAAAAGTGTTTTGCCACTGTATGGCTTGTGTGTCCACTGAATTTGGATGCTTCTCAGTTATCATGGGTTTTGTTTGCTTCTTCTCAACACCAGGATCATGCTGAGAGAAAAATCATTTCAAATGATGCCTCAGGAAGGCACCAAAGAGAGAAAAAACACCCTAATTACAAACTGTTCCTTAAGTGTTTTTTTTTTCTGTTCAGAATTTGTCATCTCCACCTACTTCTTAAAAACTAGTGAAGCCAATAATCTCTACATAGTGTCTTAAAGGATAATTAAGACACAACCGTAACACGTGCACACAAAGCCACACACAGAAAATGGAGAAAAATGAAGTGAGTCTTACGTAGCGAGAGACAGTTGCTGAACAGGATGAAATAAATGTGTGAACCAACCACCACACAAAACGTCACCACACAAAACATCACCATGAGTGATAGACCATGGAGAAGAAGATTATACCCCCAAAAGAAAATGATTCCTGTATGGAAACTTCTACAAATAAACTAAGTGAAAAAAGTTTTAGTCTTAATCCTTCAGAAAAAGGCCAGGGGCTTTTTTACTCATTTCCAGTATCCAAAACACAAATATACATGGGATAACCCTAGTATCTAATAAACTGCTTTAGTCTCTTAGAAATGGATTTAACAGAACCAACAGTGATTATTTATTCCCTTCAGCTCTTTTGCAATGCTATAATATATGTCTATTCTGCACTCACTCTTTATTGTCAGTTTCCTCATTTATTAATAATACTGGACTACTTGACCCACTCTTAGAATAAAACACCACATGTCAAAGGAAAACATCAGTTGGGGACTTTTATTCAATAGATAACACGTGAGGCCTACTAAACACTCTATTTATGGAAGTACATATAGGTACCAATTACCCTCAAAATCTAATATAATGTTCTTGAACGAACACTGCCAAGCACTATCCTATCTACCACGCGGAGGTTGAGAAAGGTTAAAGCAATGTCCAAGTTCACACACCTGGAAATAAGAACTAGGAGTAAAACTGTCAATTTTCATTTTTAAATCTCCATCTACTTTCAAATGACAAGAGCTAGCCATATTTAACGCCTGTGTCCAGGATGGAATAGCCTCTGATGAAAAATAATAAATAATAAAATTTCCAGAGCAAACACCCGGAGTCTGAGCCTCACCTGCATGTGAGTGGGATACGAGCTACCAGGAGCCTGAGCAGAAGGTGCAGGTGGAGAAGCAGGGGCAGCGGGGGTTGGTGCTGCGGCTGCTTGCGGGGTAGGTGCTGCCGCGGAATCCAGTGTGTAATTTTTAAAGGCCTCAATATCCTCAGGTCTAAGGAAGAGAAAGAATGCGTAAATACAGGGAGTTATAAAGCAGATTTAGCTCCTACAAAAGTAGCCTTCAAAGCCTTTAACTCCTATTTTCTCAATTCTGGGTTAAAATACTCCAGGGGCACCTGGGTGGCTCAGTCGGTTAAGCAGCCGACTTCGGCTCAGGTCATGATCTCGCAGTCCGTGGGTTCGAGCCCCGCGTGGGGCTCTGTGATGACAGCTCAGAGCCTAGGGCCTGTTTCAGATTCTGTGTCTCCCTCTCACTCTGACCCTCCCTCACTCATACTCTGTCTCTCTGTGTCTCAAAAATAAAATAAACGTTAAAAAAAAAACAAAACTCCACCAGGCACCTAAGTTCAAAAAACTACCAAGGTACTACTCACTTTTCAACTGTGATACAGATGATTGCTCCGACTGGAACATCTCTGGTACCTTCAGCCACAAGTATCTTTGCCATGTAACACTCCTCCAGGCTCTCAAATCCAACAGTGGCTTTATCAGTTTCCACCTTTTAACACAAAGCAGGAGCTTAGGCTCATGCTACCAGCATGAAATTTATTAGACGTGCCTAGAATCACACAGTTCAACAGTCCCGTGAAGATAAAGCCTCTACTATAGATCTGAAAGGAATTATTTAAGAAAACACCTTAGCTAAAAATCAGTCTGGCTACCTGTTGACAGCTTATCTAACCAGCCTTCTCTAATATCAAGTTGTAAAAACCATCTAAGTTTCTTAAGCAAAAGGGATAAGTATCTAACACTCACTGTAGCTGAGCCAGTGCTTCGGACTCGTTTCCATATTTTAAACAACTTACCTCTGCAATTAGTTCACCCTCATTGATTTT
The DNA here is from genome assembly GCF_003009895.1 of Hyaena hyaena. Taxonomy (NCBI): domain Eukaryota; kingdom Metazoa; phylum Chordata; class Mammalia; order Carnivora; family Hyaenidae; genus Hyaena; species Hyaena hyaena. The sequence goes on along the minus strand of NW_024080668.1, from coordinate 3,433,224 downwards.
TTCCCCTTCCTTTTTTTCCCAACGGGCTATGGTGCCTGCCTGCATTGTGGGGGAAAGAGAGGGCAATGGAACCTGAAGGAAAAAAAGGAGAAACACTAAATTTAAAAAAAAACGTTATCTCTCAACCTGGTTTATTTCACTTAATTTTATTTAATGCAAAGAGTGCACAGAGTCTCATCTAACAGCGGGCACTGGGGACAGAGTCCCTGCCACCAGGAGCTCTCCAGTGACAGGGTTCAGCTCCACAAGCCCGTGGGACTGACAGAGCGCCTAACTCAGCAGACACGGCACAAATAGCCTCAGGTTTGGAGCTCTTCTTTCAACGGACTAGCTCAGGAGAGGGAAGCCTGAACTCTCCTCCTTCAATAGAATAAACAGATCACAGCAAAGCTGGGTACTGGAGAAGGAACAAATGATATATACTAGCAGGCGGGTGGAGGATCACTGAGCACTCAGCGAGAAGATCCCAACGCCAAGAAGTCTTCCCTGAAGGACAAACCGGCTCCCGCCAAGGGCGGGTCTGGGGCTCACCTTCTGATGCGGGGGCAGGCTATACCAGCGGCGGCTAGGCGACCCCAAAAGCTGCAGCACGAGGCGATTCCTCGGCGTGGCCCACGAGCTGGGGCTCCAGCCGCATAGCGCCCGGACCCTGCCGTAGCCCGCGGTCCCACTGCTGCAACGAGCCGGAGCCGGAGCCGGGCCAGCCCGCGGGGTCACGCACGCAGCTCCCGGGTCCTCCCGCAAGGCCGTCCACCGAGCCCCGAATCCTGCCCTCGGGGCCGCATTCCGTGCCCGACGAGCACAGACGCGCCACATAGTGCCAGCGACCCCTACACCCCAAAACCAACGCCGTCTCCGGAGTGACCTCTCCAAGAGCAGTGCGGCGTTGCCGTCAGCCACACCGCGCAGCCGCACATTGTCGTAAAATGGGCTCTAAAAGGTTGGCGGCACCCCTCCCCAGACCAGAAATGGGTGGGACGTCCGCCGTTCGGCGGTGGCGGAGCCGGTGGCCCACAGCGGGTAGGGCCACTACTTTGGAGCCACGGGGGCAGGGGTCTTCCAGCGCAGCCAACGTAGGCGCAAGTTTGGGAGAAATAAGGCGCGGGGAGGAATAGGAAGGTGGAGGAGTCCTAAGAGAGGCATGTCAGGGTAGGACGGGGCCTAAGCGGCGGGAGGGACGCGGCCGCCAGGGAGGGGCCTAAAAAGGCGGCAGGAGCCGGCTACTCGAGGCAGAATGGTCTGAGAGATGGGCTGAGGGGAGTGGCCAAGTTTTGAGAAAAGTGGAGTGGTGAGCCGGAGGACTCGCCCGATGCTGAGGGCCTGAGGCCAAGGGGAAGGTCTGGCACCTGGGGCGAGTCTATGCGTTTTTGTGGCGTGTCCCCCTCCCCCTCCCCGGCCCCTGCTGACCCAGCCGCGGTCAGGCTTGCGCCTCGCTCGGTGCAGGATGCCGGAGGTTACAACGGTTTAAGTTCGGGTTTGTAGCACAACCGGAAATTCCAGTGAACGGGTTTTCCAGCCAAATGGTGTGAAGGGCATCCAAGCGGACGATTAATGTCCCCATTCAGACGTGCTGTAGCGGGACTAGGCGTAGGAAGATACAAGATACAAAACAGATTTGCGTTTCTAACCTACTATAGAATCCCTTTAAGATCGCAAAAAGCTTCATTATGCTTGACTTTTTTTTTTTAATTGTTTAATGTTTATTCATTTTTTGAGAGAGAGAGAGGCAGAGCATGAGCGGGCGAGGGGCAGAGAGATACGGAGACAGAATTAGAAGCAGGTTCCAGGCTCTGAGCTGTCAGAGCTCGGTCTCATGCGCTCTAACTGTGAGATCATGACCTGAAGTGTAGTCCCACGCTCAAGCTTAACCGACTAAGCCACTCAGGTGCCCCTGTTATGCTTGAAATATTTCATACTAAAAGTAAATTATAGGGGCGCCTGGGTGGCTTAGTCGGTTAAGCGTCTGACTTTCGCTTAGGTCATGATCTCGCGGTTCGTGGGTTCGGGCCCCGCGTCGGGCTCTGTGCTGACTGCCAGCTCGGAGCCTGGAGCCTGTTTCAGAGTCTGTGTCTCCCTCTCTCTCTGACCCTCCCCTGCTCACGCTGTCTCTCTCTCTCTCTCTCCTGGAAATAAATTAAAAAATATATATATTAAAAATTAAAAAAAAAAGTAAACTATAACCTCATGAGAGCAGGAAGCATGTCTACATTGTTCTTTGATGTATCCCTAGAGTATGGTATCTGGTAAATAGTGGAGGTTGAGTGCATGTGGTTTGAATTAATAAACGAAAAGTTACCTACAACATTTGTTAGGTACACTTCTACTGTATGGTTGTCATCCTGTAATTTAAAAAAAAAAAAAAAGACTCATTTCTGTGCTGTATTTAGATCTCTAAGTCCCCAGCATACAGATGGTCATAGAACACCAAGAACAAGAAATAGGAAAAACCAACATTTGAAAATGTCAACCTTTGCTAGTAATTAAACATTTGGAAACTTAAGACAGCTAGGAGGTACTATTTCCAAATAAAGTAGGAAACTTTAAAAAGAGAAAAATGAGATGACAGAGAGAGAGATGCAGTTGTTGAGTAGGACTGAATGGTTGGTTGGTTTTTTAAATAAAGTTTTGTTATTTTTTGACGTTTGTTTATTTTTGAGAGAGAGGGAGAGATCGCATGGGGGAGGGGCAGAGAGGGACAGAATCTGAAGCAGGCTCCAGAGCCTGATCTGGGCTCAAACTCACGAATGGAACTGGGAGATCATGACCTGAGCCGAAGCCCAACGCCTAACCGATCTACCGAGCCACCCAGGTGCCCCTTTTGTTCTTTATTTTAGAGAAAGAGCCCCAGCAGGGCAGAGTGGGGCGGGGAGTCTCAAGCAGGCTCCAAGCTCACCAGGAAGCTAGAGGCAAGGGCTCAATCCCACCATTCTGGATCATGACCTGCGCGGAAATCAAGTGTCAGTCACTCCACCGGAGCCACCCAGGAGCCCCTACAATGGTTGTTTTTGTAGATGGCAATATAGGAAGAAACAGACTGGGAAAAAAAAGTTTACATTTTTCCCAAAAATTCTATTCTAGTACGCTGAAATCAGAACAAGATAAAAAACGTTTTAATGTCTTTGTAACAGAAAAAGAATGGGATAAACATAGCTTTCCAAAAAAAAAAAAGGGAAGTTTAAGCAGTCCTAGCTGCCAAACAGAATATGTAGGCAATACAACTGAGCAGTAGGAAATGTCCAGATTAATGGAAAAGCACATTTGAAATAGTAAGAGTAAAGCAATTTATTATGTAAAACTGCTTATGAATAACAACGGGAAGGAGAATTGTGGTTAGTGAAAGGGTGCATACTGTAACTTTTAAAATTATTAAAATGTTCTAATGATTTGGTCAGAATATCTTACTACTCCCATTGTATTGGAACTTAATAACTCGGCCTAATTAGCCTTCGTATGATACTGTCTCCAGTATGCTGTTCCCTTCCATAGGTTTGCTCAAACCTTGTTTTACATCTTTCAGTGCAGAGCCAGTTTGCAATTTGAATATACTTTTGACAGATGAAGCTAAGTCACAGGAGGGCACAGATCAAACAGTTCAGGGTGGTAAGTTTACCCCAGAGGTAGGTTAGGAATTCTTAGGTGTGTCAAATCAGTCCTGAGAACAGGTCTGAACTCCCTCTAGACAGATTGCATAAAGGAATTTAAGGAAAAGAAGGCTCAAGACAATCTTACAGTCTGAAGGAGAGAGACTTCTAAAATGGGGACCTTACCTATATAAAATGGGTAGATAGAAAGAAGAATTAGTTGATAACGAAAGATTCTGAGTTAAGCTCTTTACATATTTAATTTTAACATAATGACCCAATTAAAATGGCTTGTAATTGGGGCACTTGGCTGTTTCAGTTAGTAGAGCCTGTGACTCTTGATCTCAGGGTTGTGAGTTCGAGCCCCACATTGGGTATAGAGATTACTTACAACTAAAATCTTAAAAAATAAAAGTAAAATAAAATTGCTTGTAATTAATAGTTGAAAATATGTAATTGGAAGTCAAGTAAAAGCACAAGACTAATGACACAAATATATAAAACATTTTATTTTTTAATTTTTTTAATGTTATTTATTTCTGAGAGGGAGAGACAGCATGAGCAGGGGAAGGTCAGAGAGAGAGGGAGATACAGAATCTGAAAACAGGCTCCAGGCTCTGAGCTAGATGTCAGCACAGAGCCCGACACGGGGAGCCGGACACGGGGCTCTATCCCAAGAACTATGAGATCATGACCTGAGCCGAAATCGAAGTCGGAAGCTTAACCAACTGAGCTACCCAGGAGCCCCATAAAACATTTAAATTGAAGTGATAAATGATGCTAACCTAAGGTTTAGGAAGGTGGCTTTCACAAATTAATCTGAAAATTCTGGTTTTTGGAGCACCTGGGTGGCTCAGTAGGTTGAGTGTCCGACTTCGGGTCATGATCTTGTGGTTTGAGGGTTCGAGCCCTGCATTGGGTTCTGTGCTGACAGCTCGGAGCCTAGAGCCTCCTTCAGATTCTGTGTCTCCCTCTCTCTCTGTCAAAAATAAACAAACATCAGAAAAATTAAAAAATTTTTAATGTTCATTTATTTTTGAGAAAGAGACGGGGAGGGACAGAGAGAGAGGGAGACACAGAATCTGAAGCAGGTTCCAGGCTCAGAGCTGTCAGCACAGAGTCGGACGGACGGCTCAAACTCCACAAGCCAAACTGCAAGATTACGACCAGAGCTGAAGTTGGATGCTTAACAAAGACACCGTGGTGCCGCTGATTCTTTTAAATACACATTTTTGAAAGTCTCTGGTTAATGTCTCTTGCTTTTGCATTAAAAACTCTTGTCATACAGTTGATACTCAGGTTCTTATTTGTTTGCACATTTATATATAATTTCAAAAGAAGTGCTAAATCAATGAATTTTCTTTGACTATAATGTTTTGTGCTTACATTTGAAATACCAACTGTAAAGCATCTATAGCAATAAAGTAATCCTTATCTCCCCTCCCTGAGTAGTGAGTAAACATGCTACCAGGGAGATCACTTGAGGAAATTGACTTTCACTAAATGTAAATTGCTTTACTGATCAATTTCAGTCAATAAACACAGGTGAAAATGATTATTGGTAGTTTGCAAACTCCATTTTATTCATGTTTTTGTATGCTTTTTTAAAAATTAGTTCACAAATCTGGTATATACAGGCAGTTAAAAAATTGGTTATCACTTTGATAATCTGAAGCCTCTGGTATAACACAGTCTTCATAAAAACATAAAACGGAGAATGCACGGTGGTAATCTCTTTGAAAGCAATGCTTGCAAACATCCATGTCTCTAAGAAAAATATAACTTTACATATATATTTTAAGCAAGCGATACCTCTTACATGAATTCAGACAATAGGAGTGTGCAATCATAATGCTTATTTTATGGAAAAATTAAAATTATAATTATGACATAAATGCTTTTAAGTAATTATTAAGAGTCCTCTTGGATTTGATGTATTTCACTAATTTTCAACTATCCTGGTCAAAAAGAGCTGAAATGGTAGTAAGTAGGAATGCCATTAAGAAGAGTTTAACTCAAATTCTTTAGGTACAAATTATAAAGTATTCCAATTCCAACTAATCTAGGGAACTGAGTGAGAATAGTCGTCAATTTTTAAATGATGACTTTTGAGGAACTGAATTTTCTTCTAAGCTCGTTTTTGTGAGAAGATCATTTTTTTTTTTTAATCTGACAGGATTTAGACGTTATTTTATGAACTCCAAACATTCTAGTCCCTTGGTTTTTTCAAAGAGCATTTCAGCAGTGTCAGGATGGGCTATCCTAAAAAATGTCACTAGGGGGGAGTTCTCTGAATAAGTCAAGAGGCTTCAAGTGTAGCCAAAGAGTAACAAACAGGAATCAAACCAAAAGGAACCAAAGCACAACACTTCCTCAGAAGGTTCCGGTCTTCAGAAACTGGAATGAGTTTTACCAATACACTGTACACAAGAATTACTGGAGTGACATCCTCTAATCAGGGTGTGTAGTTACTACCTGTGGCATAGGAGATTCATGAGCTAAAGGGGGAAAAATGATCTCATTTTCCCCCCTGACCACAACTTCAGATTTCTATGGAGGCACTAAGGCCATGCATCTCCTCTTCCAAAGAACAGAGCTATAGAAGCCAAATAAGGTAGAGGACTTTGACATTTTCTCTCATTTAATTTTCTCTGAAAAGTTAAATTCTAGATAACGTTAAGGACGTTTGCTCAAAGAAAACTGACAAGTAAAAACTAACTGATGAGACAGACATTCAAGATCAATTGTACTGGAAATACAGTAATGAATTTTGGCCTGACAACCCTCATGCTGTCTTATAGCAAAACACTATAATTCATGCAACAGAGAAACTGGTGACATGAGGACTTTTACTCCGGACTTCCGGGGGGGGGGGGGGGGGGGACACTCAGAATATACTGTTTTCTTCTCTTTGCCTCATAATGTATTATTTTTCCTTTTGAATGACTTTCCCAAACTTTCCCAGTCATTTCTGATGAGAAATTCTTCAAAAGGAGAAGATCAGGTGAACTTACTGAAAGATATCAAGGTATCTTATGAGCTCCTTCCATCTGCTAGAGGAGCAATCAAATAGATTATGTAAAACTACCTCCACAACATAAAACTACCTCCCCAAGGAAAATGGCAGGTAGAATTAGAACCAGGAGTTAGTTGTCATCAGCATACTTGTAATAAAATAAAGCTTGTTCTGAAACCACAAGGGCTAAGAGAAGAGCTTGTATAAAAGCTACTGGGTTCTCTAGAAAATGGATACAGTATACAGAATGTGAGAACATATAGAACTCACACTCAAGTTATAAAAATAGACATGGTTCTCAGACGAAAGGCAAATGAGTACAAAAGAATTCTCCAAACATGAAGTATTTTTAAAAGACACATCTATATAAAACAACAAAATGTCATTTCAGAGCTCCAATGAGTAGTTTGTTAAAATAGCTGGAAAAGGGAGATGAAACAGAAGACAGACAGCTCAAGAACCCAGAACTGACGTGTCTGACTCTTCTGGTTGGCAGTGGTCACAGTCTGACTGTTTTGGGGAAATGAGTGTGTATGTGTGTGTGTGTGTGTGTACATGTACGTACATATATATACATATGGCTGATTAGTTGACGGTGCTTGGTAAATGACTGAGAAAACCCTAGCTGCTAAGTAATCTCTAGAAGTTTAACTCCTTTTTTTAGCTTCTGCACTTGACAGTGTTGCACATGAGAAAGGATCCTGGGTTTTATACCCAGAATCAGCCCTGCCATTCACAACTCATGCTCCATGCCCCATGGTTCCTACTGTGCCCTAAAGGATCAAACTAGACTAAATATATAATAGAAAATAACTCTGGCCTTGAAATGAGGAGGGGCAGACCAGTAACTCATGCTCAGTACTCATAAATCACAAATACTGAAATTAATGGTCTGTCTCCTTTTGACCGCAGAGGAGATGCCACAAGCTACAGGAAGTCATGAGAGAAAGAAAGTCAAGAAAATATGGGTAGCAGCACCTTTCCATACCCGCCTGCATTTTTAAGGAGTCTTTAACTCCTTATTCCTTTCAAACACAAAGTTCATCAGTTGGAAGGGGAAAACATGGCTCTACAGTGACAGAGTCCCCAGAGAACACTGGCAGTACATGAAACATGCCCTCCGTGGGCCAAAGGACAACCTGCAGAACCAGTTAAGACACAAGCGGCAGCCCAAGGTCTTACTCAATCATGGTTTTAGCGAGTACGGCACAATACGGGCAGCCCTTTTGCCAGCCAGTCAACAGTTCGGCACCATCCATGTCCGGTCCAAAAAATTCCTGAAGAGTGGGCTTTCATCTTTGGTACCGCCTCATGAGTTATTCTTGGTTTGCAATAGCTGCAAAGAAGCAAAAAAGCTGGTACCTTTGCCTTGTCTGTGAGTACAAATGCTGGGACTCTGATCGCTGCAACCATTGAGGCCAATTAAATAATACTGTAGCACACAGGTTCCAATTCCCAGGTTCCAGATAATAGCAGCCATGCCCCCACAGGAGCGGGATCATCCATCCCCATTGGTTAAGGCCTTCGGTTTGTTGTCCTCAGAGAAGAGTAAAACTCTGTGTTCTCACGGACAAGGAACTGCAGATGGACCCATGGTCTACAGCTGACACGGGTGTGAAGTACCACATGTGCCAGGCACAGAAACAGCACTGGCCTGGGGCTGTTACACTTGGAGAAGCTTCTGTTTTGGTGGCACAAGCTAGAAACTTCTTACTGTGTTCTGGTTTTAATCCTCTTTGCTGAGTGAAACAGCCAGGGGGTGCCAAGTCCCAGAATGCCCCAATCTAATACTCAGAATTAATTCTCTCCATGGTCTTCTTCCACCCAGGCTACAATTTTCCCTTCCCAACCAGGGATGGCATCGTCATCGTGGAAAACCTAGAGGAAGAAAAAGAAGCCACAGTGAAAAAGTAACAGGATAAGATAGGCTCACTACACAACTGCTGCTGGTAAAAGTAAGGTCTCACAATACAGGATAAGAAAATATAGAGGAAAGCCTGAAGCTAGAGGCTATGTCCCTTCGGTTCTGCCCCTACTGTTATAACTGAATATCCATATTTTTTTTATTTTTATATGTGTACCACATTATTATATATTATTATGTGCTATATATCCTTAATTCTACATCTGTGAAGTGGTAAAAGCATCCCCAACTGCTTTGCTCATGGAGACTGATTAAGAGTTAATACATTACTAACCATAAAGCACTTTGGGCTCCTTGGCAGAAAGCAGTAGCATAAGCATTATGCAAGTGAGAAAGGGTAAAATTTTGGTCCCAGTATCACCAAGAAAGGGTTACAAAGAAGACCAAAGAACACGCAGTTCTTTTTATTCATTCATTCAGTTAATTTCTTGAGCCACTAATAGAACAAGGCTGTTAAAGCATTTCAGTGGGGAAATATGTATGAAATAAAACATTAGCTTTAATTACAATGCAAGCACTTGCAATATGTCAGAACCCAGAACTCTCTTCCCTATACATGGGAGATGGATTACAAAGAGAGGTGTAGGCTAAGAAAATAGTCAAGGAGTTGAGAATAAGGATAGGTGATTTTCTCGAAGTTCCTCATTTTCATTATCTGAGAAACTATCATCACAACGTACAGTCCCACTTATTCATGCCTATTTATTTTACTCTATGAGGGAAGCAGAAAGGTTTCTAAGATTTGACTACACATAGAAAAGGGACCCCAAAGCCAAGCATTTGTTCAAGCTTAGGTCCTTTTCTTTTTAAAATAAGTAACTCTATCCAAGTCTGGTCAAAGTGGGTAAGCCCTTGAACTGAAGAAGCTGTCAACTCCTTGTGCAATTCCCTGACCATCTAGGTCTAGAGTAATCAGACTGGTCTGAGGCTGCAGGAAACTCCTCTGACCTGGTTAGGGAACTTGGGTACTGCTGGGTCCCAGTCCCTGAGGAGGCGGCTCTGGGAATCACCAGTACACCACCCAGACTCCCCTTGCATTCTGTACCTCCTCTTTGACAGTGCCAAACTCAGGATCCAGCGCTTTAAAATGATACCGGTGATTCCCCTCCCGGTCAATAGCTGCTTTAAAATCCTTTAGTGTCACCTCCCCCAACCTGCAACAGAAGGCAAGAACGCTAAAACAAGACTGTTCATCAGTAGGCTGCAAAGACGAGACGTTAGCTTTAAACCCAGGCCCCTGCCAAAGACTCTCCAGGCAGAAACAGCATGGCCTTGTTAGGTCCCTGCCCCTGATAACCAACCCAGGCAATTCAGGAAGAGCAGAGCTGAGGGAGCCAGTCAGCATGAGGGGATGAAAATGGCATTCTGTCTGGGGTGATCAGGGAATTTAAAATAGATGTATTGTTTCAGCAGCAGCCAAATCACTTTTCCCTGTTTTACTCTGGAAACAAGACCTACAGTCTCTGAGATCGAATTTGCTGAGCCATCAATATGTCTAAGGTCTCTTGACTTCCTTCTCTGCGACAATATGCCATTTCACCATCTTCATCCTTCCAGCTTCGAAAGCTCCCCTCTAGCCCAGAACAAGCAAGCAAATCTCCAGGAAAGGGACATCCTATTCCTTCTCTCAGTAGTTGGTTCCATAGTTAAAAGAAAATCTTTCTTTCAAAGCCATTTATTTTACAAGGGAGCGTAAATGAATGTGTGAAGCCTTTTAACATGAGTTCTCAACTGCTTAAATGCAGTCATCAGGCAATCCCAAGTCAGTGAGTAACAGTCCTGGAGGGCTAGTGTGTAATCTATGGCTATCAACGGAGCTATTTTATGAGCCCGTAAAAAATTATTTTTCCTAACTTGGAACATATCTGTATATCAGGATTGGAAGCACTATTATGGTGTCTGTACCCAGCGGTAGATCAAGATGTATCCCTTGTAGTGCCGCTGGTTAGTGGTAATGCTGAGACCAGAATCCTGATCCCGTATTCTTACTACACTGTACCAGTTCTCAAACACCGCTCAGCTGGTTCCGTGGGCAGAACTACTGATTCTGCCTCCTGTCTTTTTTAAAAGAGGAATAATGATCCCAGAATCTCACCTCTTTGGTATATTGACCATGAAGGGTGTAAGTGACCGGTCAGTGAAATAGAGCACTTTAGTGCAGGTGCTGCTGACAGCCGGAGAGCTCTGGGAGTGAGGCAACTCTGCAATCAGAGACAGAGCCTATGGTCAGAACCGAATCTGCTCCCAGTCATCCCTCATTTCCAGTTATTCAGAGTGTCCCAGGAGAAAGAAGCTGCCTGAGGTCACAGCACAGCTTTCACACCCTTGCAAAATACCACGTCCATAGGGCGTGAGCCACAGGATGTCACCACTGAGGCCACAAAGCCAGGAGGTGCTTCAGACACGTACACTACCATGAAGCCATTTCTCACCCATTCCAGGTTATTTCGAGCAGGGAACAGTAGCTGTCCTGACAGGCATTGTCGCCCAGAGTAAAGGAAGTCGAAGAAGCTGGGCAAGATTTCAGCGAAGGAAGAATGGACGCAATAGCAGGAGCTACAGACACTGCCAACATTCGGACAGCGGGAGAGGACGCTCATGCAATTCACGAAGAGAGAAATGAGCAGGAACAAGAATCGCAGGAGCAAAGTAACCTCAGAAACTCAGATTCCAAGGGGCCTTACGCTTCCTGTACCAAAGGTACAAGACCAGGGTGCCTGGGTGGCTCAGCTGCTTAAGTGGCTTAGGCACAGAGCCTGCTTGGGAGTCTCTTTCCCTCTCTCTCTCTGTCCCTCCCCCACTCGCGTGCTCGCGTGCACGCTCGCTCGCTCTCTCAAAATAAACAAATAAACTTAAAAAAAAAATAAATAAAGATGCAGGACCTATCTTATCTCTTGGCTACACAGAATCTGTATGTGTTGGTCGCATGGTTTTTAACTCAAATTCCTTGGTCCACATCTTATCTCTACCCTTTGTATAGGTACTTAAGGAAATTTTTAAATTAATGAGCACCTATGATTATGACTTTAATAGGAGGAAAGACTAATTAGAAACTTTTATCATAAGAACAAAAAACAATTATTGTTATATCTTATAATCTACTTAATGTAAGAATAATGTTAGAATAACTTAATGTTAGAATACTGTCTCCTGCAATTCCACTTACACATATTTTCTTAACTTATCCTATGCATTTCAACATCCTTGTCATATCTGAGTCTATTCTCGAGCAGACACTGATGGACTCTTAATAGTGGCTTATATCTTTCTTGCTTTTGTGGATGTCTCATAATTTATTATTAAATGTCAGATATCATGTGTAAGACAGAGAGTGACTTACAAAATGTTTACATTTAGAAATGCGGACACTGCTTGTTCCCCAGCCATTAGTAGGGATGGTTAATCTGGACAGGAACTGAGCTGGGATTGGGTTATTTGTTAAGATAACTTTTGGTGTACCACCATTTTAAAATTCCTCTAGAGTTATGTGTATTTAAAAATAAATTTAAAAAATAAATAAAAATAAAAGGATTCATCCAACTTCTATCCTTTTGTGTCTGACACTATTCATTTAACAGAACGTTTTCAAGGTTTATCCATGTTACAGCATGTATCAGTACTTCATTCCTTTCTGTGGCTGAATAATATCCCATTGTCTGCACGTGCCGGACTTTATTTATCCATTCACTGAGTAATGGACATTTGGGTTGTTTCCACTTTTTTTTTTTTTTTNGTAATATACTGTTGTGAAATATATAATATTCTGTTGTGGAAATTTTCTAAGAGAGTAGTTTTTAAGTGTGTTCAACTAGAAAAAAGGTAACTATATGAGTTGACAGATATGTACATTAGTTTGACTGCAGTAATTTCACAAAATATATGTGTATCAAAACATGCTGTATATCTTAAATATATGCATTTTTATTTAAGAAAAAATTTTAAAAAATTTAAAAATTTATTTCTTAGGAGAGAGAGAGAGAGACAGCATGAGCAGGGGAGGGTCAGAGAGAGAGGGAGTCACAGACTGAAACAGGCTCTAGGCTCTGAGCTGGCAGTCAGCACAGAGCCCGACGCGGGGCTTGAACACGAACCGCGAGATCATGACCTAAGCGAAAGTCGGACGCTTAACCGACTAAGCCACCCAGGCGCCCCGGGTTGTTTCCACCTTTTAGCTATTGTGAATAATGCTATGTACATGTGTGTGTAAGTTTTTTTTTTTTAATTCTTGCATTTAATTCTTTTGAGTATATATACCTAGGAATGGAACTGCTGGGTCATATAGTAATTCTATATTTAGGCTTTTAAGAAACCACCAAACTTTTCCATGGTAGTTGTATCATTTTATATCCTTGCCAGCAATGTATGAGCGTTCCAATTTCTCGACATCCTCAACACTTATTTAGAACCACCTAGTGAGCGTGAAGTGGTATCTCCCTGTGGTTTTGATGTGCATTCCCTAATGACTAATGGTTTTCAGTTTTTTTAAGTTTATTTATTTATTTTGAGAGATAGAGAGCGCGCGAGCGAGCACATGGGTGGAGCCAGGTAGGGGAGAGATAGAGGGAGAGAGAGAATCCCAAGCAGGCTGCACACCCCAGCACAGAGCCAGATGTAGGCTCAAACTCAAGAACTGTGAGATCATGACCTGAGCTGAAATCAAGAGTCCGACGCTTAACTGACTGAGCCACCCAGGCGCCCTCCGCCCCCCAATGACTAATTTTTTAAGCATAATTTAGATGCTTTGGAGAAGTGACTTTAGAGAAGTGACAATTCAAGTCCTTTGCTCATTTGTTACTGAATTTGTCTTTTGTTTTAAGTTATAAGTGTTTTTTATATATTCTGTTTCTTAGACATGATTTTCAAATATTTTCTCTTTACCTTTTCACTTTCCTTTTTTTTTTTAATTTTTAAAATGTTTTATTTATTTCTGAGAGAGACAGAAACAGTGTGAGCAGGGGAGGGCGAGAGAGAGAGGGAGACACAGAATCCGAAGCAGGCTCCAGGCTCTGAGCTAGCTGTCAGCACAGAGCCTGATGCGGGGCTCGAACCCACGAACTGTGAGATCATGACCTAAGCCAAAGTTGGACACTTAACCGACTGAGCCACCCAGGCGCCCCACCTTTTCACTTTCTTGACAGTGTCCTTTGATGCAAAAAAAAAGTCAATTTAAAGTCCAATTTCCCTACTTTTTCTTTTGTTGCTCATGCTTTTGATGTCTGAGAACCCAAGGTCATGAATATTTTCCCTATGTTTTCTTCTAGAAGATTTATAGCTTTAGCTGTTATATTTGCATCAATGACCCATTTTTAGTTACTTTTTGTACATGGTATGAGGTAGGGATCTTTTGCATGTGGATATCCAGTTGTCCCAGAGCCATTTGTTGAAGAGACTCTTTGCTGGTCAAACGACCACAGATTTACAGGTATTATGCGAACTCTCAATTCCATTCCACTAGTCTACTGTATTACTTTTTACATTTGAAATAATTATTATTGTTTTCCCTTAAGAGTAAAAGTTAAGAACTAGATTCAGAAAGAAGACTGCTCTTTCAGGAGATGTGGCTGTGATAAAAAGGAGGAAGACAGGGTAGAGCCAGAAGGGAATAACTGGAAGGTATTTTGAGACCATAAACATTTGCCTTGCACCTCTCATAGGCCACACACTATACCAATTATTTGCATACAACATTTCATTTAATGTGCATAATCCTTCAAGATTTTTTCCATTTCTTGAACAAGGAAACTAAAATTCAATCATATTAATTAACACCCTTGCCTGTGGTCACACAATCTGCTAAGAGCCAAATGGCACCCAAGATCTGTTGGACTTCATACTCCATAGTTTTCCCACTCTATTGTTTTGTATCCAGTTTTGGACATGAGTTTTTTTTGTTTGTTTTTTTTTGTTTTTTTGGACATGAGTTTTAAGTGCCTTTCTACCTACAGGGAGATACCTAGTTGTCATTCAAAAATATAGCTCTGAAGCTCAGAAAAGGGCTGGAGTTAGAGATTAAAGTTGAAAAATAAACAGCACATAAGAGTACGTAAGTCATGGTAGTGGGAGGGATCACCTAAAGAAAATATAAAAAGGCCAAGCTCTAGACCTCCTGTGGATCCCGGGACACACCAACACTCAACAAGACAGAGTAGAAAGGAGAAGGAGATTGTATCTAGTTCACTAGACAGCACCTCCAAAAAACGCAAGCACTAAGTCTATCTTGTTCCTCCCTGTACCTCCAGCTTCTAACACGGGCCCTACATAATGGATGCTCGATAAATATTTGTTGAATGAATAATTGGTTGGCACTGAAGTTAAAGAGAAAGAATGTTTACAGAAGAAGACTATTCAAGAATAGCAAATGCTTTTGAGAAGTCAATGGAAGATAAGGTTTGAAAAGCAATCCTTTTGATGAGGCAACAAGAAAGTCAACAGTGAATCAATAAAAAGAACGTTAAGCTAACTGAGTAAAAGTCCAACTGATGGCTTGAGTAGTGAATGGGAAGAAAGGATGGAAAAAGAACATGTGTAGACTGTCCTTTCAAGGTTTCATGTAGCGGAATAAAAGAAAAAAGTCAGTAGCTAGAGGGCTAGTGAGTTACACAAGTTTTTGTATTTTCAGAGAAGAGACATTTTAGCTTATCTGTGAATATAGAAATTAGATTAACACCCTGGTTTATGAGCAGCTGGGGATTTATTTGCAGTATTTGGGATAAGTACTGTATATACACAAAAGAGTTTTTCCAGGAAGGGAGGAATTTTAAGACTTTTAAAAAATAATTTTCAAATATTTAGACTTATCTACACTGGCAGTTTATATTAACCCAAAGACAGTACTGAAGAGGTTAACAATAAAATATACAGCCTCTCAAGAAAACAGAAATGACTGTTTTAAAACAATGCTAGAAAAAGAAATTGAAACAAATTGAAAAGAAATTGGTACTAATATAATTTGTTTTGTTCCTGGTATAAATACCTCATTCAAGAGGAAAAGATATCTGGAGGCTTAGATGTTATTTTATTTACCCAACAAAAAATATTTTACCTTTCATATTTGTGCAAATATCTTTAAGTGTTTTATTTTAGGTTTTGTTTATTCATGTGGTTTTCAAAATTGTATATATGTGTAACATACATAACTGGTTATGGTCAGCTTTCCACTATTTACTTTTGTAGATTATTATTTATTTTTATATTTGGCCTGTATGCTATAAAAGATAAGAAAAGGTGAGTTTTATTAAACCACAAGGTAAGTCACATGGTAAAAGAGAAATTACCAGGCAGGGTAGATTTCCAACATGTTTGAATGAATAGGGAAAGAAATGTAATGAGAAAGCATAGAGCACGTTAAATGACTTCTTAGGCACGGCCACTAGATGGCGCAGATCCTTTGCAGGACTTAAACGGAAAGACCACAGCACCTAGTGTTAAGGAAAATCCCCAAAGAAATTAAACATCTTGCCTTTAGGAAGAACCGGAAATTTCCTGTGCTATTTGAGACTGTGTGTTTTTGTTGTTTCAAATTTTTCTTTGTTTCAAATTTTTCTTTGTTCAGTGTAAATGTTTTGATCTTGTACATTTTCCAAAGATATTTTAGCCTGAGTCAGCAGCATCTTGCATGTGGCTGAATGGTACTTGGGGTGATTTTAGTGATGATGATGGTATGTGTTTCCATAGTTCTAGAAGTAACTCGATTCAACTGTATTGCTATAGAAACAACATAAGAGTAAAGTACTACAAGAAAAATTCTATTCTCAACATGCTAGTAGCAAGAAAAACACTAAATTTCTGATCTAATATGCCATGAGTCCTTCTGGGCAATAATGAGTACTTACTTGAATTAGGGGGCCAGGATTCCCGGTATTCACTACCTGCTTGAGTTCTGGGTGACTTGCCCCGAACCTGAGGAGCCACACAAAAATCCTAAAATGATCAGCAGGAGAATTTATCCAAAAAATTTAAATCATAAAAGTACACCTAAAATATATACTTTCCTACCACATCTTCCACAGAATACCAAATTAGACATATTTAGTCTAATAATAATGACGTACATTTGTGAAAGGCTTTCTAGTTTCCAATGCATTTTCCCATATATCTCCACATCTGGGGCCGAGCTCATTCAGGCGAAAAGGGGAAGGGGAATCAGCAGTAAAGAGAGACGCTGCGGGGTCAAGAACCATCATTCCCCTTAGACACTTAGGCAATTTCTAGGAGCAAGGGTAATCATGAACTCCCTTCCTGGAGAGTCACACCATGACAAAGAGTCCGCTCCACAGAGAGGAAAACCAGAGAAAAGCAGCTACAACCTCTGACAGGGTCGGTGTCTTTTAGCCCTGCCTTCATCTCAATTCAACTCCATAAAACTGACTTCTGTGGGAGCCTGCCTAAGAGAAACACCACAAGAAGGGGCTTACCCTCCTGTCTTGTTTCTTCTGGGTCTCCATGGCGTGCAGGCGTTCCATGAGGCTGGAGATGCCCTGCTCCAAGCTGTCGATGGTGTGGTGCTGAGGATCGTGGCCGCTGAAGCTGTTGCGCAGGCTGCGGAGGGCGTCTCGAACCAGCTGCAGATCGCTGGTCTGCAGGCAGAAAGGAGGTGACGCTGATATGGTGCAGTGTTTTTTTTTTTTTTTTTTTTAATGTTATATTTATTTCTGAGAGAGAAAGACAGCGTGAGCAGGGGAGGGTCAGACGGAGAGGGAGACACAGAATCTGAAACAGGCTCTAGGCTCTGAGCTGTCAGCACAGGGCCCGACACGGGGCTCGAACCCACGAACCGCGAGATCATGACCTGAGCCAAAGTCGGATGCTTAACCGACTGAGCCACCCAGGCACCCCTGCAGTGTTGTATTCTTAACCATGTCCCAGCTGCCGGGCTTAGGACAGTAGGGGACACAGGCTCCCAGGAGAGATCTTTTCTTCTCGAGGGAGGAGGTGTGAATGTTAAGAAATTCTCCTCCACAGAAGTTTGCCCACTGATTCTTACTTAGCGCTTCACACCTTCACACACCCAAGAGATGCAAGAATTAGGGAACTGGGTACCAAAGGTCTAGTGCGCTGGCAGTGGCCAGGCTACTCTTCTGGTTTTAGCTGGAAGTGGAGGTCTGTACTCAAATCCTAAGGACCTACCCCTTTGTGAGTGACTGAAGCAGCTCCTTTTCCTGCCACTGGAAGGAGGAAACCATTGCTTTGAGAGTTGTGTCTGTTGTGGCTGGTCACCTATAGCAGCAAGAAGACATGATACTTGCTATAAGGGACAACTGCAAACCAAGATGCCCTGTCTTGTATTTATTTACACGGATCACTTACTGACAGCGTATCATCATGTATTTGTTCATGTCTCCCTCAGTTAGAATGTACACCTGGAACGAGCCAAAGACTTTTTCTCCCTTTTGTTCACCGCTGTAACCCCAGTGCTGGACACTTCGTAGGCATCATTGAATGAAGAATGAGCAAAATAACCTCAGCCCAGAGGCCCCAACCGAGCCTCAACCTGGCCACCAGAGGGCCTGAGAATGGGGCTTCAGCACCTCTGGACTTTGCTTTAGTGATTAAAAAGAAAAAGAAAAACAGGTATTTTTTGAGCCTGACTTTGTGCCAGGTGGATCTACCCGGACTACCCGTTTTCCAAGATGAGTTTTATTTCTAAGGCTCAGAAGCTAATCAAAGCAAGGTTACACAACGGTAAAAAGGATGTAAAGCTGGAATTTTAAACCAGATTTCCTTAGTCTGAAACCAGCACTCTTTTTATTTAAGTTGTGTTTATTCAAGTAATCTGTATACCCAACATGGGGTCCGAACTCTCGACCCCGAGATCAAGAGTCGCACGCTCATCCAACTGAGCCAGCCAGGCCCCTGGAACCTGCATCCTTAACCCTCTCCCCAAACAGCCTCCTAACAAAGCGGCCCCGTGGCCTTGGTTTCAGCCCTGAGTCAGAGAATCTACCTCTTTGCGGGAGGGGAGACCCTGAGCCGCAGGTTACCTCATCTGCCTCTCTTTTCATACAGTGAGCCAAAAGGACATCTTTGTGTTCCAGCTCCCGCTCTAGATCCACCTGCAAATCAGAGACGAAATCAGAAAAGGATTTCTTCACGAAGAAGGGGCAGGAAGTTAGTGGCTGACTGCGTCCCCACCTGCTGGTAACTGGCCTCAGAGAGTTTCCGGAGTGCATCTTCCAACTTAGCCTGGTGCTGCTGCAGGAGACGCTCCTTCTGCCCCAGCTCTTTCTGCAACAGAGGCAGAGCTTGCAGATGTGTGACAAAGCCAAGGATGCCCATCACTTCACTGTTGGCCGTGAAGTTCACTTGAGCGAAGTTGAGCCTCAGGGGGAGGAGTCCTTTCCCCGAGCTACACAGGAGGCCCTCACACACCATAGTAATCTTACCCAGGGCAAAGGCTTCTTGCAAAAGTAAGGAGGAAGGGAACTCCCATTTGTGGGAGGACCACTACATGTCTTGCATGCTAGTTAGACATAAAGGTGAAGACTGAGGTCTGCAGACACCTAGCTCTGGACTCCTCTTAGACATGCTATCTATTCTTCGGGGTGACCGAATCAAAGGGACAAGGAAGCAGATTTCCTTGCAAAAAGGCAGCAATGAGAACAGAGTACTTCACTCTTTGACAACAGCAACAACAGGCCCAAAGGAAATCATTTCCAAACTGGTAAACGTCCTTACTTTATAGTCTCCCAAGAGCCGGTTCCTCTCATCAAGCTTCCTCTGCAGATCCACCTGCGAAAAGGAAAAGAATTAACTGGCACAGAGATATTGTCTGCCAACCCCAGTTGGAAACCAGCTACTTAGTAACCAGAGTGGATGTTGGCAATTAGAGTATACAGCACAGAGAGAGCAAGGTTATGGTAAAAACACACAGCTGCTCTCCGAGTCTTTAAGGGAGACAATCAAACTGTCAAACCACAACTTAGCCTCTGTCTCAGAGTCCTCAAAGTTGAAGGGCTCAAGGCCAATGTAATATGGGCTTTCAGCCAGGAACAGAGATGAGTCTGACAGAAAATAAAAATAACTGCAGACATTGAGGGCAGGCATCCCAGAAATAAGATAAGAGGGATTAGGATGGCAGATGTAATCGGACTTTCATGCAGTATCTGATTTTGCTACTGGGGCTCAATGAGGTCAGAGTTCATTCATTTAATTCACATTCTGGTTGTGCAGCTCATCTTTGTCCATATTTGCCCTCAGCAGTTCCTGTTTGAGCTGAAGAACAGATGTGTCCTGCTGAGTCAGCCTCTGCTGTAAGGCATCCTGGGGGGGAAAGCATACTCATTACTGTGGTGCCAATTAGTCGATCAGCCATTTGTCACTCTAAGGCTTAACCCCTTACTGCATATCCAGCATTAGTTCTGGCGAACAGGGAGACGAAAAGAGAGGTCTTGCTACGAGATGAGGAGGGATTTTTCTGCCCCCTTCCAGGATGCTAGTAGCCATGGTCTCCCCTAGCTGACTGAAACCTGATTTTCCCTCCACCCATTACCCACCCCTACCCGCACCTGCATTCCTGACAGCATGATGTCCTAGAGAAAAAGTGGCCTCTCCTTCCTTCCACCCTGGCTTTCTGATCTACATCCTGGGCACATAAATACTAAGCAGCTCTTTTCCTTCTTCTCTGCCAAATCCCTATTTCCTAGAGGGCTGGGCCCCATTGCCGCCTCTCACCCTGTTCATATGGAATCCCTGGAATCACCCCCACCTTGTCTTCCAGAGTCCTGCCCCCATCGCCTTCCACTACCTAGTGAGGACCAGGATTGGGATTATATCTACATGCTCAGAACTGTCACCGGGACAGATGCCTTCTCTTCCCAGTGTCCTACAATCTTACCACCTTTAGGGTGTCTCTCTCTCAACTTGGACCCTCTTGGTTCCTACCAATCCCAAGAAACGGTGGGTTGTACACACTTAAAAGGGTCAGCGAGAACACATTTCTCCAACCATTGTGACTTCAAGTGGAACTAATGGACTGTAGCGTATTTTCCCTGAATTTTCTCTCTTTACAGACTGCAGAGAAATGGTGTGGGCTCTGGAGAATGGAAGAGCCTATTCTATTTTTTTTTAATGTTTTTTAATGGTTTTTCTTTTTTTGAGGGGGGAGAGAGTGAATGCAAGCTGCGGAGGGGCAGATAGAGAAGGGGAGAGAGACAAACACACAGAATCTGAAGCAGGCACCAGGCTCCGAGCTGTCAGCACAGAGCCCAGTGCAAGGCCTGAACTCATAAACTGCAAGATTATGACCTGAGCCAAAATTAGATGCTCAACTGATTGAGCCACCCAGGAACCCCTACACCTTCTTCACTTTAAACCATTTCATAGTATTAACTATTCAATGAGGGCACCTGGGAGGCTGCAGTCAGTTAAGTGTCCGACTTCAGCTCAGGTCATGATCTCATGGTTCATGGGTTCGAGCCCCATGGTGGGCTCTGTGCTGACAGCTCGGAGCCTGGAACCTGCTTCAGATTCTGTGTCTCCCTCCCTTTCTGCCCCTCCCCCACTCACACCCCTTCCATCCTCACCCCGCTTGTGCATGTGTGCTCTATCAAAAAATAAACATTAAAAATTTTTGAAAATACTATTAACTATTCAAAAACTACATAAATTAAATTTTTAAGAGGACATTTTTCTTTAGAATGGAAGAAAACTGTAAACACAGACTGTTTTTACATATAAAAACTACCAGGGTGGCACACAGGGTCGCAGCAGGACCATGGGTCCCAACTACTAGAAATAAGTCTCAGCAGAGCAAAGGTGTTTTCCTCAACGTTTCACTTCCCATCCACAAAGCTCTTGACTTTACCAATATCCCACAGTCCGTTAAAGGCTCCAGCAAGTGTATATAATAAGGCCACCAGACCCAACTACACTCCTACTACCCACTCTCAGCGGTAGACAACTTGACCACGTAGAGTGTATTTAAAGAGATAAATGTCTTCCTTTTTACCTTTATCCCCTGTAAGTTTCTGGCTTCTTGTTTACATTTCAGCAGCTCCTTCTGGAAACCAAATATAGTTAGATCAGATGGTAGTGTCTGGGTTGCCTCAGAAGCATTACCTCATTCTGTCAGTAAGAACACAGAACTTAGATAACCAGTCCATGAAAAAATAAGCCTCTACTGAGGCAGGAAGCAGGTCTGCTCCAATCAGTAGTAAAGGCTGACTCATCGAGACAAGAATGAGACCTATTCCAGTGTCCCTGTGGTACCCAGGCTCACGTGCAGGTAGAGGAGAGTCTTGCCAAGAAAAAAGATACTGTCCATTCCCATAGGCTCTCATTCCTAAGATTTAACACTCTTCACTTTCCAGCAAACTGCATAATAACCTAACCCCCCCTCTCTGACATATACAATCATATCTTACTATGTCTGCCCCCAATGTCATTAGTTCAGCAAAGAGTCAGAGTGCTTCTGATTCCCCAAGTGGGCATTATTCTTTCTAAACCCAACAAAAACACATTTAGCCCAATGATGAAATACTAATTATCCTTCCCTTACAATGGATTCGATGTATGTATATAACCATCACTAGGAAAGAGATTTTAGGAGAAGAATACCCATAACTGAGACCCTACCCTCTTCTTTTCCTATTGCATCACGAGTTTGGAATGAACATATCTAAAATGGGGATTCTTAACATGGGCTCCACAGATGGGCTCCAAAGCTACTCTATTAAAACTTCAAGTCAGTGAGTATGTGTGTATGCACGCCTGCATATTCCAGAGGAGAGGGTCCATGGCTTTACTCATATACCTAGAACTCCAACAACGTTAAAACCCACTGAACTAAAAGCATTCTGGGAAGAAATCATTATAAAAAACCATACTGGGCTATAGTTAATACTACTATATTGTGTATTTGAAAGTTGATTGAGAGAGTAAATGTTAAAAGTTCTCATTGAAAGAAGAAAATGTGTAACTGTGTGGTGGATGTTAACTGGACTTACAGTGGTGATCATTTCATAATATATACATATATCAAATTAATATGTTACACACCTGAAACTAATGTGATATTATATGTCAATTATAAAAAAAGACCATACTAATATTAGAGCTATTTTTAGTTAAAAAGAAAAATTATGGGGCACTGAGTGGCTCAATTGGTTAAGCATCAGACTTCAGCTCAAGTCATAATCTCAAGGTTTCTGAGTTCAAGCCCTGCATCAAGCTCTGCACTGACAGCACAGAGGCTGCTTGGGATTGTCTCTCTGCCCCTCCACACCTCCCCTCAAAAATAAATTTATTTATTTTTTTAATATATTTTATTTTTAATGTTTATTTATTTTTGGAAGAGAGAGAGCGAAAGAGAACATGAGCAGGGGAGGGGCAGAGAGAGAGGGAGACACAGAATCCAAAGCAGGCTGCAGGCTCTGAGCTGTCAGCACAGAGCCTGATGTGGGGCCTGAACCCACAAACAGTGAGATCATGACCTAAGCTGAAGTCAGACGCTTAACCGACTGAGCCACCCAGGTGCCCCTAAAAACAATTTATTAAAAAAATAAAAATTATGAAGCATTTAAAATATATAAAAAGTAGAACCAATGACACAGATACTTATTATCATCACTAACACTGAAAAGACAGTGCCTTTTTTTGCCATATTGAGGACATCTCCCTCTTTCAATGAAAGACATAACACAAACATGGCTGAAGTCCCAAGTCTGCATCCCTTCCCCTGTACCCATTACTGTTCTGACAGTGCTGTATAATATTCCCACAGTTTTTTCCAAAGAGTAAAATGCACATGTTCTGACATACCTTTAGGTCCTGATTCTCCTCCATACTCTGATCCAGACGACTTTGGATTATAATCTGAATATAAGGCAAAAAGAGATGACTATGTAGCTATGTTGTGAAATTCAGAGGTCATTTATTCAACAGATATTTACTGAGCACCTTTCCAGTGCTAGCGCTGTAGTAAGAACACAGAGGACAGGAAGCAGTTCCTCCCCTCTAATGGAAGTACGTACACGTGGAAGTGCAAGTCAGTGACCACGGGTGAAGTTTACACAAGTGTGCGTGTGTACTGGGCACAGGGCACTGGAGAAAAGGCAAAGGGATGACAAAGGGACGGTTGCCTTGTAGGTAAGTTATGGCTGCTCTTTTGCAGAAAATGGCTTAGAGGAAAGGAGCGGAATGAAGAGCTCCAGCTGGAACGTGGCTAGAATCCTGGGCGGAGGCCCGAGTGAAGGTAGTGGCTGTAACAATGGAGAGAAGTGGACGGAAATATTCAGAAAGTGAACTGACAGAACCTGGACTGACTGGCTATAGAGAAAAGGGCCAAAAGGGTTCGAGGAGGGTACTGAAATGTCTGCTTTGGGTATCTGGGGGGGCGGATAGTGACAGAATCCAAAGGGAGAAGGAGTTTTGGTGGTGGGGAGAGAAAAGCTGTTTAATTCAGGACTCTGATCTGAGACGCTTATGGGACACAGAAGTGGAGACAATCAGCAGGTAGTTAGATGCTGCACACACAGATCTCCAAGTCCACAGAGAGCACTGAGCCAGAGACAAATACTTGAGAAGCAACATCTGAGTCAAGTGGGAAGGGAGCACAGCCACGGAGGCAGGTAACACTGCCCAGATCGATGTCTAAAATGAAGGGGGTCCCCAGTGCAACTCTGAGGGGCACCAACATTTCAGGCACAGGCAGAAAAAGAGAAGCTTCAGAGGGAACCTGAATATAAACGCTCTGAGGGTAGGGCCTTAGGTCTGCCTTGAGATCACCACATCTTCAGCACCTTGATCTCCAGCACCTCAAGTACCTGGCATGTAGTTGGCACTCAATAAATATCTGTTGATGAGGGAAGGAGGGGAGATGGAAGAAAGAGTAGTCAAGAAACGTATGAGGAAAACCAGGAGAGCTGGAGTCAGGGAAGAGAGCATTTCAAGACAGTGTGGACAACAGAGTCAAAAACTAAAAGCAAATCAAATACATAAAGCAGATTATCTGTGGTCTAGTCACAAAAGAAGGAGCTCACCAGTTGTTCCTCAGGATTGACTCCCGGTTCACAGAGGGCCAAGGACCTGTCCTGTTCATCTTCAGGTAAGGATCCATTGAGCAGTAAGGCCTGAATAACCACAAAAGTAGAAAGAAACCAGACTCCCATCAGATGACTGAGTCTAGGGTTGACCTTGGTAAGCTCACCCCAAACTGAAAACACAACTGGGCTTCCTCTCGAGATCTCCTTGGTAATTTTTGGTACTTAGCTACCTCTGATTGCTCATGTTGGAACTATGGGGAGTTCCTTTTGTCAGTCCCGGGCTTAGGCCTCTTTCATCTCTGTGGATGCACATGAATCCTCTGCTCCTTGGTCCTAGTAAATCCTCAAAACTCTAGAACTTTTCTCTCAGAAGTTATGCTTCAAATCACAGCTGCTCAAACTGAATTCCACTAACTGGAAAGTGAACTAAAAGCAGTGTTGAATTATCCTAGTTTAGAAAGTTTATTACAGGGGCACCTGGGTGGCTCAGTTGATTAAGCACCCGACTCTTGATCTCGGCTCAGGTCAAGATCTCATGGTTCATGAGTTTGGGCCCCATGTCGGGCTCTGAGCCGAGAGCACAGAACTTGCGTGGGATTCTTTCCCCCTCTCTTTCTGCCCTTCTCCCACTTGTTTTCTCCCTCTCCCCCTCAAAATAAATAAGCAAACTTAAAAAAAAAGTTTATTATAATGAATTAAAATACATTTAGGTATGTGACTCTTGATCTCAAAGTTGTGCGTTTGAGCCCTACGTTGGGTGTAGAGATTACTTAAAAAATTTAAAAAAATCTTATAAAAGCATTTAGAGCACTGACTTGGGTTTGATTTTTTTTTTTGTTTTAATAATTGTGCATTTTTACTCCCTATGGCAACCTGTATAAAACAAGAAGGAAAACATTTACAGAGAGATGTCCTCATTCATTTCCACTCCCCACACCGGCCTTTGTTTTAATTAGAATATGAAGGAGGAGCAGATTTACCTGAAGCTAAGGAACCTCAAACCACTGGGCCACCCGCACATGCACTGCCCCTCCCAAATCCTGTATTTAATACTGTACAGTTGATCCTTGAATGACATGGGTTTGAACTGCATGGGTCCACTTACATGTAGATTTTTTTTATATACAGTATGGTACTGCAAATGTATTTTCTCCTCCTTATGATTTTTTTAAAAGTTTTTATTTGAATTCTAGCTAGTTAACATATAGCATAACATTGGTTTCAGGGGTAGGATTTAGTGATATCACTTACATAGAACACCCAGTGCTCATCACAAGTGCCCTCCTTAATGCCCATCCCCCACTGACCTCCCCTTCATCAACCCTGTCATCTATCATTAGGTCTCTTATGGTTTGCCTCCCTCTCTCCCTCTCTCCCCCTTCTCTTATGTTCATCTGTTTTGTTTTTTAAATTCCACATGAGTGAAATCATACGGTATTTGTCTCTGACTGACTTGTTTCACATAGCATAGTCTACTCTACTCCACCACGTCATTGCAAATGGCAAGATCTCATTCTTTTTTTTTTTTTTCCCCCGATTGGACAAGGTTAAACCAAATGTGGATAATTTTTTTTAGTTTTTTTTTAATGTTTATTTATTTTTGAGAAGAGAAAGACAAAGTTTGAGCAGGGAAGGGTCAGAGAGAGAAGAAGACACAGAATCCAAAGCAGGCTCCAGGCTCTGAGCTGTCAGGACAAAGCCTGATGTGGCACTTGAACTCATAAACCATGAGATCATGACCTGAGCTGAAGTTGGACACTTAACCAACTGAGCCACCCAGGCACCCCAAGATTTCATTCTTTTTGATGGCTGAGTAATATTCCATTGTATATGTGTGTGTGCGTGTGTGTGTGTATATGTATACATATACACACATCTTCTTTATCTGCTCATCATTTGATGGATATTTGGACTCTTTCCATACTTTGGCTATTGTTGATAGTGCTGCTATAAATAGTGGGGTGCATGTGTCCCTTCAAATCAGTATTTTTGTATCATTTGGGCAAATACTTAGTAGTACAATTGCTGGGTTATAGGGTGGTTCTGTTTTTAACTTCTGCAGGACCTCCATACTGTTTTCCAGAGTGGCTGCACCAGTCTGCGTTGCCAACAACAATGTAAGAGGGTTCGTTCCCCTTTCTCTACATCCTCACCAACACCTGTTGTTTCCTGTGTTGTTAATTTTAGCCATTCTGACAGGTGTGAGGTGGTATCTCATTGTGGTTTTGATTTGTATTTCCCTGATGATGAGCGACGTTGGGCATCTTTTCATGTGTCTGCTAGCCATCTGGATGTTTTCTTCGGAAAAATGTCTATTCATGTCCTCTGCCTTTTTCTTAACCTGATTACTTGGTTTTTTCCTTATGATTTTCTTAAAATTTTCTTTTCTCTAACTTACTTTATTGTAAGACCAGGGACTGTAATACAGATAACATTTAAAGTATGTGTTAACCAACTACTTAGTAAAGCTTATGTGATGAGGGAGCCATAGGCAAACTGAAGGCAAAGCGCAAGCTAACACCCCACAAACACCCCCTGTCCCCTGAGCTGGGACATGTGTGGTATTCCTCAGGCACTCCTGGGTGCCCAAGAACAAAGGAAAGGAAAAAGCAAACAACTGATAGAGATCACAGTCATGCAGGACAGGAATCTCCATCAGTTTACAAATGACTTCGTAAAATTACAAGAAAAAGACCATCTTGGAGCTCCCGGGTGGCTCAGGTGGTTAAGCATCCAACTTTGGCTCAGGTTACGATCCCACGGTTCATGAGTTCGAGCCCTGCTAATAGCCTGGAATCTGCTTGGGATTCTCTCTCTTGCCCCCTCATCTGCTCCTCTTGTGCTCTTTCTGTCTCAAAATAAATAAATAAACTGTAAAAAAATTTTTTTAAGGAAAAGGCAGTCTTATCAATCACCTTATCTCCAGAAACCTACAGACTCAGTTTCCTGGAGCCCCAACATCACGCATCCCTCCACAGTGACATGGGAAACAAAGGCATGAAGGGGACGGCAGGTAAAATTAAATTTCCTTATAAACTGCAGCCCACTGACAAATACTTGAGACGGGCTGAGTATAACATTTCTTCAGGAACTCCCTACTGTCTCAATGTCAATGACTTACTAGAGGGAAAAACCACCTTAGCTTGACAATAGTTAGGATTCCAGTATCTTAAGAGTCTTCTTGGGGCGCCTGGGTGGCTCAGTTGGGTAAGCGTCCCACTTCAGCTCAGGTCATGATCTCACGGTTCAGGAGTTCGAGCCCCATGTTGGGTTCTGTGCTGACAGCTCAGAGCCTGGAACCTGCTTCAGATTTTGTGTTTCCCTCTCTCTCTGCCCCTCCCCTGCTTGCTCTCCGTCTCTGTCTGTCTGTCTCTCTCTCACAATACATAATAAAACATAAAAAAATTCTTAAAAAAAGAGTCTTCTTTAACATATGAAAGTCCTTTTGGAAACCTCCCTTTTGCCTTTACCTCCCCCAACTCCACAGTGTATAATCAATCACTCCTCACAGCCCCAATGCGGCTCTTTCTGCCCAGGGGTCCTGTCCCCATGCTTTAATAAAATCACCTTTTTGCACCAAAGATGTCTCAAAAATTCTTTCTTGGCCATCAGCTCTGGATTGCCCCCTCCCCCCGACTCAGAAACTGCATCATTATGGTCAACAGTCAGCTATTAGTAATTACGTTTTAGGGGAGTCAAAAGTTATATGCAGATGCAGGGTACTGGTGCCCCCCAGGCCCCACCCGGGAGTTGTTCGAAGATCAACTGTACTCCTACTCTGTAATCTTATTTTTATTTGTTATTATTTTTTAAAATGTTTATTTATTTTTGAGAGGGAGAGAGACAGAGTACAAGTAGGGGAGCATCAGTGAGAGAGGGAGACAGAATCTGAAACAGGCTCCAGGCTCTGAGCTGTCAGCACAGAGCCCGAGGCGGGGCTCGAACCCACAAACTGCGAGATCATGGCCTGAGCTAAAGTCGGGACACTTAACCAACTAAGCCACCCAGGTGCCCCCGTAATCTTATTTTGAAAGAAGGCCCCCAAACTGTATTCTTTAGCACTCACAAAACTTGGAACTACCTATGCAGGTAGGCATTTTGAGACCTATCAGCTCAGTGAAAGATGTAAGAATGTGTCCCCATTCTATAGTTCAATTCTGTCTCAAGTCAATCAAAAGAGTTACAGAGGTTAACTCCTGTTTCAATACACAGAACACAAATTGCATCATCAATGCTGGGATATATAAACTTTGAAATCCAGCCTCTGGTTGGTCTACCAAGCACTAAATAATAATAAAATTTCATTTAATAAAGCAAGTGAGTTTGGTGACCCCACAGAATGTGGCCAGAGGCATAAGAAGACAAATTTAAGAAGCCACAGGGCTGCAGGGAGAGCAACATCACAGATATACTAACTCTCACGGCCAAGTGTTCAGCGGGCTGTAATGGAGGTACATAGTAAGTCAGAAATCCAGGCTATGGCTTGGCATGCAGCCTGCTCATCACGGAGAGAGTGAGGAAGCCTAGTGGGTGCTGTGAGCCCCATTGTATTCTATTAATGGAACTCAATTCTCATTGTGGTCATGTGGCTGTGAATTATAACAACTCTGTTTGCAGGGAATATTAGGATGCTGACTTTCTGTCTGTCGAATCTCTTCTTTTTTCTGTCTAATCTGCCGTCGGATTTCTCCCAGACTGAAAAATGCAAACCAAACTGAAAGCCGAACTGATGGATATCTATGTTCATATAATGCAAATTATCCTGGGAAAGGCCCACTTGGGCATCATCCCAAAGTTAGCACACACACAAAAATTCCATTAATTAAACCAGTCCTTAATGGAGTGGCAGATAAGGGATCTGAAAGGCAAACATTTTAAAAATAACAAAGCAAATGGGGAAAAATCAACGACTCTCCTTGGGAATGTTTCCTCCGACCCTCCTCAGCTCCTGGGGCATACATTATGCGAACTGTTTCACCGGGCACCAGTCTCCCTTTTTTGCAGGAACCCTTTGTGTCCCCACCCCGTGGCTGGCTGGCTGGGAGCACGCCCTCCACCACCTGCCGGCTGCCAGAGCCACTCACATAATGTGGCCTTTGTTTACGCAGCCATAAATATTTGACAATTCAGAAGCGGTGCAGTTCCCAGCACAAACAGAAAAGGAATATTCCTAGGCAATTTCAGGGTCACCAGCACACTACAAGGGCTCCCCTGCACAGCGACGGACGCACAAAGACAGAGGATCGGGGGTCATTCAGGGTAGGAACTAAGTCAAGTGGGTCAGTGGGCCTCTGGGGGAGGACTGCTGAGCCGGCACGAAGGTACCAGAAGAGACTGAAGGGCTCTGTTGCTCGGGGAAAACCTCGGTTACCTGATGATTACGGCTCGGCACCCGCTTGCACATGTGTTAGCGGGGCTAAACCCCTTCGCTAGACTCAGACGGAGACCTGCGGCATTACTGGCTCTTACACTCTTCCTGCTGGAGAATTCCTGGGGAAAATTCCTGACTGTTCACAGTGCCATTCTTTGGTGCAGGCCGGAAGCTGCGGACAGGGGAGAAACCCAGCTGCGGCAGAGAGCCAGAGAAAGGGTCTGGTAGGGGTCCGTGGGGGCTCCCACGCCTGCAGAGGGCCTAGCAGCTGAGCGTCCGTAGAGCCCATTTAGGAGCCCTCATACGTGAGGAATGTTCTGCCCTTTGAGTACTTCTCTCTCTATCTCAACTCCCCATTCAACTCTGACTTCATGCGAAACGGAGTCAGGGTAGTGTCAACGGACACCCGTGACTTAAATCATCAATTGTCGCACCCAGGCTAAACCACGAGGGAAAGGGCTACCTGTAATCCTGATATCATTTTCTTCGCTTCCTCCATTTCTTTTTCTAAATGTTCTTGCTGTTCCAGCAGCTGTTCTTCCCATGAGGTCTCCAGACAGGTCCCGGGGCTGCCGGGCCGCCAGTCTCGGGAAAACGGAGAGTCTGTCTGCTCTACAAAACGAGAGGGGGGCGTGCAGTTCATGGTGAAGCAAACGGTTGCCGGCAGAAAGCGTTCCCGGTGTGTCTGCGCTCCCAGGTCCGGGTCACCTGCCTTCTGAACCTGTCCTCACTGCACAAACCGGACTCTCCAGCAGGTGGGGTTGTGACACACGAAGAACCCGCTGTTCACTCAGAGTAAGTTCCCTGGCACTTACTCTGTCAGGGAAACGGATCCCCTTCAGAAGCCTCTAGAAGTAGTAAGACCCCCTCCTGCAGAGTCTTGGCACAGGACACATAGACCCTACTCTTCACTCTCTAGAACGGACATCCTAATGCTGGATCTGCCAGGTACAAAGACGGAAGCTGCCAGTTACAAGGAAAACCACATGCCTGCTGGTGGCTGTGGGGCTTCTGGGGGGGGGGGGGGGGGAGACTTCAACGTAATAGCCCTTGGACCCTTCCTCCTACCTGAGCCCCTTTCACAAACAACAAGCACTGAGTGAGTCACACAGGAAACCAACCAGTGAAAACACACTTGCACAAACTGTTCAATCTCCTGGTTTTGTTTTATTTTTCCATGTTTATGGTCTCTTTTCGCCGGTTTCCTTGTCTTTCTATTTCATCCCATCTAATTGTGCGCAGGGCCATTAAAAATGCATTACGGAATACAGAAGGGTATAAACTCCGAGCAAGTGTCTTCATTCGCTGGTGTGAATGTAATTAGGTAATTCCTCTGGGTTGCTGTGAAGACTGAATGAGGTAACGTGTGTGTGCAGGCCTCTGGTGGTGCCTGACCCAAAGCAGTCACTCAGTAAATGCTCTCTCTCCCCAGGGTCCCAGGAGTTCCCGAGTCAGTAACATGACTGACTCTTTGGTGCTAATGCCAGGGCCAGAGGGAGGAATTTTACTCGTTCTCTTCTGAGGGCTTCCGCGTCATTACAACCCTTAGAGATGAATAAAACTCTATTGAAATCACATGCTTTGCTGCCTCCTGGCTTCCCTCTATGTTTACGTAAGAAAAAGGGGAGCAACTGAGACATAAGGAGAAGTCTGAACAAAGGGATCTCTTTGTGGCCCTTTCTGTAGCCCAAAAGCCTGAAGTAGACCTTGCTTTTTATCTTCCCACAGACACCTCCGCCCATATTATATACTCCCGGTTCAAACTTAAGTCAGGGAGTTACCGAAATTATTTCCGTAACGCAGTAATAATAAAAACTGTTTATGTGAGTGAGGCTGCGGACTGCCCCACAGTCGTTTCTGTATTCACAGGCAGCCGGCAGAGGAATGGCCTGCCCGCCCTGCTGTAAGGGTTTTGACAGCTATGACATCAGAAGTGACATTCTGCAAGAGGTTATCACCACATTCAGTGGCTCAAAGGCATCAGAGCCCTTGAGAGCTGACCCAGCATGCACAGAATGTGGAGAGGGAGAAGGCCAGGAAGTTGATAGGCAGATAGTCAGGACCCCCAGGTCTTCAAGGCAAGGGTTGTTCCCTGAGCCAACCCAGGCCCGCTGACAGACAGTACCTGTTCTGTTCTCTATTCCTTCAGAGGGAATAATCACAAAATCTGCCTTCTCCTCCGACTGGGTTATAATGGACTCGCTCTTTGCGCTGTGGATAGGACTGGGTGAGGTCAGGCTGTGATCGAAGGAAAAGGAAGAGAAACGATTACTGTGAACAGTGGTTTGGAAGCCGGCTTTCATAATTTATCCCAGAGACACGTTCTTACTCATCTTCCTCCTACTGCCTAACACAGTCCCCAACGCACAGTAGGAACAAACATTTGTTGAATGAGTGCAGGATGAACTTACTGAAGGAATGAAATGAAAGTTAAGTGAATGAATGGCCCAGTCCTAGGAAGTTCTCTTCCACAGCAAGGCTGCCTCAAAGCCTGATTCATAAAGAAGAGATTTACCGGAAGGACGGGTCATACAGCATCTTAAAGAACTCCTGAGTTTTGTTTTGTTTGTTTGCTCCTTTTCTGGTTACTTACCATCACCTCCATCCCTGGGCCCAGACTGATATAATGTGTGTCTTAGTAGT
The DNA here is from genome assembly GCF_003009895.1 of Hyaena hyaena. Classification (NCBI taxonomy): domain Eukaryota; kingdom Metazoa; phylum Chordata; class Mammalia; order Carnivora; family Hyaenidae; genus Hyaena; species Hyaena hyaena. The sequence goes on along the minus strand of NW_024080668.1, from coordinate 3,400,709 downwards.
TTTGGGAGCTGGAAGAAAAAATCTACTTCCAATCCACTGACAGCTCACAGACACAAGCATCACCAGCAAAGCAACATGGCGGATCAGCCCAAGGCTGATCTCGGAGGGGGCAATGAGGAGGGTGATTCAGGGGGAGAGAAGGCCAGAGTGTGGATGGTGTGGGGCTGGGCAAAGGGGCAGTGATACATCAACAAGATGGGACATGATAAGGAAAAGGGGAAAAGACCTGCTAGGGAAAGGGAAGGGTTTCCTTGACTGAACCATCAAAGAGTTATTAGATCCCCACTAAGCCATTGCAAACTGTCACCAGAATCCTCTCAGCAACTCCTAAGTCCTGTTGCAACTATCAACCTTGGAAAGAACCGCTGGGATTGTCAGGGAAGATGAATTTTAAAGCCGCAGAATAATGGCCAATCTGTAAGACAAGATAGCACTGTGAGGCTGATGTTTTCATCTGATGAGGAAAGGAATCTGAAGAGCCTTTTCTCTTTGTACCGCACCTTGAGAACATCAGCTCTGAGAAGATCTCAGGGGGCTGTGGGGTCTCCAGGCCCAGCCCCCTCGCAGGAATTCTTTCCAAATCCATCACCCAGACAACAGTGAAAGTGTCTAGGACTCACTGACCCACTTAATGTGCCCCTGAAGTCTCCCAGGCTAATCCTCACAGCCGCAATCAGGAGTTAACATTTTGTCTTCCTGGAAACCAGTAAAAGCAAGAGCGGAGCACAAGCAAATGTAGTCAGAGATTTCAAAACCTCGAAAGCAGCCTGAGGACTGGTGTCTCATCCTCTTCGTTGATCCTGAGTTTAAGGGCTTTCATGGGAATGACCTCAGCCAGTAATACATTCTCATCCTTATTAGAACTACAGGGGGGAAAAATGTGGTTTTCTGCTTCTTCGAATTAAAGAACATCACTTAACCCCACCTATAGATCCAAGCAGAGAAGAGAAGTAGAGAGTGGCAAGAGGTGGTATTTAGGAAAGGCAATTGCTTTTACAGAACTCTCTTATCCATCTTTCACCATTTAGGCAATCTGGCTTCCAGGCCAACATGAATTGGCCACTGGAAAAGCATTAGTGTACTTTGCTTTTATATAATACTTTTGAGGGTACTAAGTCATTTAACAGGAGAGCAGATCTATGACCACTCAGGCCGTGGCATTGGCCTTCCTACAGAAATGGAGATCCACGCGCAGAAAGATGCCTGCATCAGCTGCTCTTTGAGAAAAGATAAAACACCTCCTTAGCTGACAAGGTGCTATGGTTGACACATTCCGCTGCCTGCATTTGGCTGGACCACAGTGGGTATGTGTGAGACGAGGGGGGTGGGGGGTGGGAAGAGGGGTGTGAAGCAAGGATGCTGGAAAACTGGTTGCCTCAAAGCAGAGACGCATGCTCAGCTCCACCTTCTCCCTCTCAAGAGAGCAGTCCCCCTTATAAGGGCAGGGGGAGGAGGCTGCCCGCATACCCGGCCCGCTGGGGGAGTGGCGGAGCAGCCAAAAGGAAAACAACATTTCTCTTTCTTGAATTTGAGGCTGCCAGCGTGTGAGGCCATGGAGAGGGGAGACCAGGAAACTAGGTGGTCGCGTCAAAAGATAAAGGACCCGAGGAAGCAAAATCCTGGGGCACATGTGGGAGCAGCAGTCTTGCTCCTTCCTGGAGAAGAGCCACATCGATGAGGATGGGGCTCTCAAGCATCGGCTTCAGGTCACAGGAAGAGTACTGCAATGCTAAGGAACGGCAGCATTTAGGCTGTCCCCGTTAGCTCAAAACTCCTGGTTCCAAAACGAGCAATCCCCGACCTGCCATCCTAATCCCCTTAAATCGGGGAGCTGATTACAAATCAGGTGTGACTGATACATTCCTTAATTCCCACAGGCCTAACATCTCTCCAGCCTTAACATCAGACAAACAACTCTCCAGCCAGGTCCAAATTAGAGTAAAATCAATTTTTTTTAAAAATGGGTAAGGGATGATAAAGGAAGAGTCCTGTTTACTCAAGTGCCCTCCCACGGCCGAGACAGGACAAGGTAAAGGGCCACTCCTCCGGCCCCTAGGCCGGCTCCAGGTTCCGACACCCACTCGCTGTACTTTGTAGTGACAAGCCCAGACCAGCAGCCCGTCCTTCCCAGTACGGCGCCCCCACCCATGCCGCCCGGTCTCGGGCCGACAGCATCCTCCAGTCCTGGCCCCGCGCCCGCCCGCGCCCCCCAGCTCCAAGCCACAGTGGCCTCTGCTCACCATTTGACTTGCGTCCCTCCCATGGTCCCCTCCTGGCTCCGGCCTCAGCGAGCCTGCCTCCCCGGGCGAAGCGCGAGGCTGGGGGTCCCGGCGCTCCCGAATTCGGGCATGTCTCCCCGCGCGGGGGCCCGAGGAACCGCTCCACCCGCAGGCCGGCTACCCGAGCTGCCGGCCGCGACCGCGGCAGAGAGTCGGCGGCGCAGGGCGGCGGGCGTCCCGGCGGCGCCGGGGACGCGGATGCTCCCGGGTCTCAGGCGCCGCAGCGGCCCGGCCTGGGCGGAAGCCGCCTCCCCTCGCAGGCTGCGGGTCCCTGGCAGCGGCATCGCGGCGGCCGCGCGGCTCCGGGCGTGCCCCGGGGCGCGGGCATCTCACCCCATCGCCCGCGCGGGGCAGCGCCGCCCGCGGCTCCGGCTGCGCGGTCGGGTCCCGGCGGCGAGCGTGCGGGCGCCCCGGGATCCGCGCCGCCTCCCGCCCCTCCCCTCTCCGCCCCCGCTTCCAGGCTGGCGGCGCGGCGGGCGGCGCGGGGCTCGGACCCGGCAGGGGCGGGGCGGGGCGGGGCGGGGCGGGGCGGCGGCGGCGGGGGCAGCGAGCGCGAGCCCGGCGCGGGGCTCGGGCGGGGCCGCGGGCGCCTCGGGGCGGGAAACGCCTTCTGCGCGCGACCCCTCCCTTCGCGGCCGCGGAGGTCGGGGCCGGTGTCACCGGCTCGTCGCGGGAGGGGGCGCCCGGCGGGGTGGGGACTTGAGGTCGCGCCCGGAAACCCGCCGGACGCCGATCTCCTCCCACCTTCCCAAAGGCGTTTCACGTGCCCCCCCCCCCCAGCCGCCCCCAACGGGGGGTCGTTCTGCGTGGGTGCAGTAAGAGGCCGGCGCGCCCGAGGTCTACCGAGCAACAGGCGGCCAGGGCTCCGCCGGGGAGTCCGGAGGAGCCGGGGGCCACCTTCCCCACCTTCGGAGTTACCTCGCGGGGGCTCCCGGCCTTCAGGGGTCACTGAGCCCTGAGATGGCCTTGCCCCTGAGGAAGGGGGCGGGCGGGCAGAATGTCCCAGAGCCTGTTGGGTCCCTGGGAGCTCACGGAGGAAAACGCGAGGTGCTGACCCAGCATCCCAAAGAGGTGAGTGAGAGGTCAGCTTAGAAAAAAATTTAAAAACCAGGAAAGAGTGAAAGGGAAATGCGAGCTATTATCTGACTCCCTCCCAGAAAACTGACTGTGTGCCCACCGCAGCCCTAATTCCCGCTGTGTCACAGCCCGGCCCCAGTCTGAGCTCTCCTGCCAGAAAGGAAGGAAGCAGGTGTTCTCAGGAAGAAATCCAGACCTCTCTCTCTCTCTCTCTCTCTCTCTCTCTCTCTCTCTCCCTCTCTCTGGCAGGCCTAACAAAGTGAAAGGCCTGTAGCCATGCAGGAAGCAATAGATCTCATTATACAACGAAACATCCTTTTGATTCTCTACCAAGTGACAGTCTAAGCAGCAAGCAAGGAGAAAAGGGCTCAGATTCTCCCGACTAGCACACCCACTGCTTCATGGGTACAGGGTTTCCTTTTGGGGTGATGAAAATGTCTTTGAACTGGATAGAGGTGATGGCTGCACAAGATGATGAAGGTACTAAAAGCCACTGAACGTTACACTTTTCAACTGATTAATGGCTAATTCTATGTTATGTAAATTTTATAAATAATAAAGCAATCTATTAAAGGTGAAAATTAAAGTTGAGCAAGATTATCAGTATAGTTAAACCTCTGGGAAGAATTCTGCGTGACTGCAATAAATTAAGAAGTGGTCTATCAATCTAAGACAGAATTTTATGTGGACAAGAAATAGGAAGAAGACAAATGCACAGAAGATACATGTAAGACAAGAACAGTTAGGTGTAACTAGAACAGGCTAAGCCGGGTTGGGGTAGGAAAGAGAAGGTCGTAAGAGCATAAATTAAGTGTGATTCAGCAATGAAATGAAGTTAGTAAATAAGCTGGCATGTCCTGGGCATGTATTTATAGGAGCATGATTTACATGAGCCAGGAAAGTAGTCTTTTTCTGCCAATGCACTTGGCATTGACCAGGCTTTTATCAGAGCACTGTGTCCTGTTTTGGTCTCTGCACTTGGCTCTAAGAGATTCAGATGGCCTTTCTGCTAGAGTCACAAACATCCTAGCCACTCAAAGGCACACTAACCTGCCACAATTCCTGGCCCTATAAATGAAAGTTTGGAACATTCTAATGCTCTCAGACAACTCTACTCTGTGTTTTCTCTCGTTATCAGCGTTGTACAGCTTTCTCAGGCCACGCTTAGAGTTAAGCTCAGGTGCAAAGGCCGTACAGTGGAACTGGCTGTCATAAACGCTGGCAGCTGATACGCACATATCAGAACCAGGGGCTGGGCCCTCACAGGCCCCCATGTGGACATTCCTAAGTGCGGACACTGAGGCTCTGCACAAAAAGCTTCCTTGTGTGGGAAATTTACCAGCACCCAGCCTCCCTCCCTGCCTGCCAGCACAAAACCGCAAAGCAGTGCTGAAGACTCACCCCCTTTAAAGTCAAACAAACTGAGGGAAAGAGAAAAGAGGTAGGAGTCTTATTGCCTGTTTGTGTTGCTGCCTGAAGCTGAAAACCCGGAGAATGCCCAAGAATGCCACCTCTAACCAGGACGGCAGTGGGAGGAAGCTGGCACCGCGCTTACCTGTCACCGCGGGACTCGGACGGGGACCTCTGCTGCCCTTCATACTGCTGCACCAGGGCTCGCACGCTCCAGTACGGGTTCTCAATCTCCTCGTCCACACTGTTGTTCCTAGAGCCAGAGGACGCCAGCAAAGGAGAGGGCGTCAGTCTTTCAGTTCGGGTCAGCTCAACGGGAACCGGTAGCCGGCCACTCTGAGAGCACCAAGGGAAGAGCACCAAGGGAAGAAGAAGAAGCAAGGCCAAGCTGCCCGCTTTAAAGACCGGTGACACCCAGCAGGGAAGACAGACGAAGTTCCCTAGGGTCTGCAACACCTCAGGGTCCCGCTCTCTCCCAGCAGGCGTGTAACCCCCAAAATGTTTCCTGCCATGACTCTTCAGGACAGGCTGGCGTTAGCATACATTCAGGCAGAGACTCCCCAGATGACTTGAACACTGCTCCCACATATCTCCCGGTAAAGAAAACACGCTGCGCCAAAGGCATATATTTAAAATTCTGGGCATCAGAGCAAAAATTACAAATGTGATTCCTTTACTTTCTACTAACTGCAAAATAAACAGCTCATTTGAAAGGGCTTTTCTCAGGGTGCCTGGGTGGCTCAGTCAGTTGAGCCTCCAACTTCGGCTCAGGTCATGATCTCGCAGTTTGTGAGTTCAAGCCCCACGTTGCACTCTGTGCTGACAGCTCAGAGCCTGGAGCCTGCTTCAGATTCTGTATCTCCCCCCCCACCCCCCGCCCCTACCCAGCTCATGCTTTGCCTCTTTCTCTCTTGCACCTGCTCGTTCTCAAAAATAAATAAAAACATTTAAATTTTTTTTAAAAAATTTGAAAGGGTTTTCTCAGGGTGCTTGGGTAGCTCAGTCAGTTGAGCATCTGAGTCTTGATTTCTGCTCAGATCATGATCCCAAGGTCATGGAATCAAGTCCCATGTCGGGCTCTGCGCTGAGTGTGGAGCCTGCTTAAAATTCTCTCTCTCTCTCTCTCTCTCTCTCTTTCTCACTCTCTCTCTCTCTTTCTGGGCATCTGCATGGCTCAGTCAGTTAAGCGCCCAACTCTTGATTTTGGCTCAGGTCATGATCTTGCTGTTTTTGAGTTTGAGCCACGTGTCAGGCTCTGTGCTGCCAGTGCGGATGAACCTGCTTGGGATTCTCTCCCTCAAAAGTAAATAAACAAACATTAATTTTCTCTCTCTCTCTCTGCTCTTCTCCCCTGCGTGCACATTCTCTCTCTCAAGTAAAAAATACACGAATGAAAGGGCTCTCCTCTAGTGGAGTGTCCTCTCTTCTGCAGTGTGGGGCTGTTTAGGTGATCCATCCACTGCACAGTAGCATTTAAAGGAGGAGATGTGGAGAGAGGAACAAGTTCCCACCCCCGGATTTCTTCCCTTACCTCTGTCTGTATCGAAAGACATCCCGTCCGGACCGTGACACGTCATGGCACACGTCAGCCAGAGCGGCAGCTGCCCCCTGGGCCACGGCAGTGGCACAATGTGGCTGGTGAGTCTGCGGAGGGGCTCTGGAGTCCCGTCCTTGGCTCGCTGTCCTGTTGGAACCAGGTTTGAAATGAGCTGCCAAGGCAAGGACCAGCCTCATGATGGACTTCAGGTTTCCTTCCACAATATCTGAGGGACAGAAAACACCCAGAGGTCCTGAGATCGAGGCAGAGGGTTCACTCATTGAACACATATTTGCTAGTGATACAGGTTAGCAAGGCAGTCAAGGTCTCTGTCCTCACAAAGCCATGTTCAACAGGAAGACAGAACATTTAAGAGCATTTACAGGGGCTCCTGGGTGGCTCAGTTGGTTAAACATCCAACTTTGGCTCCGGTCATGATCCCACGGTTGGTGGGTCCAAGCCCTGAATCAGGCTCTCTGCTGCCAGCACAGAGCCTGCTTCGGATCCTCTGTCTTCCTCTCTCTCTGCCCTTCCCCTGCTGTGTGCACACGCACTCTCTCTCTAATAAATAAACATTTTAAAAATTAAGAATAGAAGCATTTACAATGAAGTATGGTAATGTGTTATGGTAGAAGTACAGGATTCTCTGGGAACTCAAACTAGAGGCATCTTGTCTGGTCTAGAAGGCTTGGGGAAAGATTCCTAGGGGAAATAGGTTTTGCAGTGAGACTTGTTTGGTTCATCGGATGAAGGAGGAGAAGGAAAAGAGTATTCTACGAGGAGGGAACAGCAGGTGTGAAGGTCTAGAGGTGGGAGAGAGCATGATGGACAAGATCTGTGCTGTCTGATATGGGAGCTACATGTGGCTCTTGTACATTTAAAAGAGTCTGAATTGAAATGTGCTGTAAGTGTGGTACGTAGCACAAAACAAGTCAGACTGAAACACATCTCATTAGACACTACAAAAAAAATGAAAATGCAGAATATCTCGTTAATAGCTTTAATACTGAATATATATTGCACTGATAATATTTTGGATATTTGGGGGTCAAATAAAATGTATTATTAAAATTAGTATCCCCCATTTCCTTTTTTTAAAAAAATGTGGCTCTCGGAAACTTTTAAGTTCCGTAAGTGACTTGCATTATATTTCTATGCACACCACTGTGGCAGATGAAGTGGAAAAGGTACAGCACAGGTAGGGCCCAGAGTGCAGGGGGAGAGGGTGAGGGGTGAGGCCCAGGAGAAGAAATCAGAGGTCGGGTCAGAAAGGGCAGAGTAAGGCACAGGAAAGACTCTGGATTCTCCCATAAGGAAAATGAGCAGTGGTATAAGCATATGTACTCATAGAAAGATCATCCTGCCTGCAGTGTGGACAGCCGATGGGATCCAGTGAGACTAATTAGGAAGCTGCTGCCCTTCTCTGGGTAAAAGACAACAGTATCCTCAATGGCAGTGTTCTCTCAAGATAGCTAACTTACGGGGCCAGATCCCTAAGCCCACCCTTCATGGGGATCAGACCAGAGATATTATGACACCCTAAATTCTGCCCTAGAAAAAAAAGAAAAATGCACACAAAAAACAATGTGATAGGTCTGGTTAAAGTTCAAGTAAGGGAATGGGTAAAATTCTTATTTTTTTAAGTTTATAGCATTGTAAATATGCAAGTCTTGGAAAAAGATTGGTTTTTTTTATATTTATTTATTTTTGAGAGACAGGTTCAAGTGGAGGAGGGGCAGAGAGAGAAGGAGACACAGAATCTGAAGCAGGCTCCAGACTCTGAGCAAACGTTCAGCACGGAGCCTGACATGGAGCTCGAAACCACGAACTCTGAGATCACGACCTGAGCCGAAGTCGGACGCTTAACCTACTGAGCCACCCAGGCGCCCCTGGAAAAGGACTGATTGATACCTTCTACCTCAGTGGTAAGAAGCTGCCCCACCTGAATGACCCCAACACAGAGAACGCCAATAATCCAACATGGAAGGAAGGTTCCCTCCGGTCCCCATTCTCATGAGGGCCCTGGGCCATCAGACCCAGAAACTGAAGCTGAAACAGAACCAGATCTACAATCAGTTCTAGGGAAACAGCACGAGGGTCTGGGAGCCTGTGCTCTCTCAAGGCACCAGAACAATTGCTGCCTTGCAGCCTCGGCTCAAAGTGGACTGAGCAGTGTCCTCTTCTGGCCGTGTGGCTACAAGTGAAGGTATGTGCTTCTGCCCCGAGCCCCTTTCGTCTTGCCCAAAATATTCTGTGATCTCCAAAAAAAAAAAAAAAAAGCTATAAATATTTTCCTTCTGGAAAACTGGATGGAAAAAATATAGCTATTATGATTTGTAATAATTCTTGGGCATGAAACCCAAGTAACTTGGAAAACATAATCTGTCTTCAATTTGATGACTTAAATGAGACATCCTAGAGTTTTTTTTAATGCTTTTATTATTTACTTTTGAGACAGAGAGAAAAAGCACAGGCAGAGGAGGGGCAGAGAGAGAGGGAGACACAGAATCTGAAACAGGCTCCAGGCTCTGAGCTGCCAGCACAGAACCCGATGTGGGACTTGAACCCAAGAACCGCAAGATCATGACCTGAGCTGAAGTCGGACACTTAACCTACTGAGGCACCCAGGCGCCCCCTAAGTGAGACATTCTAAAGTTAATACCCTGGTCTTGTCATTTCTACTCAATTAATTTTTGTACACACACTCAAGCAAACCTTTATTCAATTACAATGAATACAGAATGTCTATCTCCACCCAGGTTTTCAAAAGCACTAGGATTTTGAGAATTGCCCCATCCCTGGAGGGTAACTCTCTTTATGGAAAAATGATACGAAGCCACGGGCCTAATCCTATTCCAGTCTACTTAGAACCCTCGGCTACACAACAGATGGCTCTTCTGAGGCTCATAATCACTGGGTAAAGCTGAGTGTACCCTTCCCAGACATGATGAGGCACTGACCTTTAGCTGAAGTCTGGTGCATACGAATCTTTTTGGAGGCCACAAACTGTAGCACTTTTTCCACATTGTTCTTCATCTCCTGTTGGTTACTGGGACTCAGCTGTACCCCATTCAGCTTTTCTCCTGCTGTTTGAAGAGAGAAAATATGTGAAGTTACAGGGAGGAACAGTATCAAAGCTTCATAATAGCCGACACTGAGAAAAGGAATATTTTATGTAAATGCTAAGATTATATATAAATATGCAAGTGATTTAAGCCTTGGTGCTTGTAATTTGGATCAGGGAATACGAGGGTAAAGTCCTTTTGGCGAGCCTTCCAATTTTCAAAGCTATATCCAGGGGCCTGTGAAGTTACTGTGTTTACCCTTATGCACTCAACAAATACACATTGAGCGTACTCTTCTGGGCACCAGTGAAACAGCATGAGCAAGGTGGATATAGCCCATTCCATCACAGAGTTGAGATCTCTAGGGATAACAGATGATGAAGTCAACCAGTTCATGTTGAATAGAATTTCAGGTAGTGATAAGTGCTATGAGGAAAAACAAAGAAGTATGGGATCACGGCTTCCCTGATACTGTATTTGGGCAGAGACTTGAATAGTAAGACACATTAAGATTCGAGGAGGAAGCATTCCAGACTGAGGAATCACAGGTCCAAACCCCAGGGTAGGAATGAGCTCAGCTTCTCTGAAGAACAGCTGTAAGCCTGGTGTGGCTGGAATGGAGAGAGAGAGAGGAGTCAAGTCTGAGGAGAAGGTAGACAGGTAAACAAAGCCATGTCATTTAACTCTGTGGACCAGAGCAGAGAACTTGAATTTTATTCTAAGTGTAATGGGCAGCCAGTGGAGTTTGAGGCAAAGGAGTTACATGATCTGTGTTTTTAAAAGGTGACCCTAGTTGAGCCTTGGTGGTTCAGTTGGTTAACGGTCTGACTCTTGGTTTCGGCTCAGGTCATGACCTAAATAAAGGAGCCTTGCATTGGGCCGTGCATTGACAGTACAGTGCGGAGCCTGCTTGGGATTCCTTCTCTCCCTCTCTTTCTGCCTCTCCCCCATGCATGCATGTGCATGAACTCTCTCTCAAAAAATAAATAAACTTAAAAAAAAAAGTTGGCTCTATATGGACTTAGCTTATGTGGAGCAGAAACAGGGAGATTAGTTAGAAAGAAAATGAAAACTTGTCAAGGCAAGGGATAATGGTTTGGCCTCGAGTGGGAAAGCCTGACAGGTGACAAGTCAGGTGAAATTTTAATATGGAGCAGACAGCACATGTGAGGGACTGGGTATGAAATACGAAGAAAAGAGATGAATCAAGGACAACTTCCGAGTGTCCTACTTTAACAGCTAGATGAATGGTACTGTTGTGTGTTACTTCGGTGAAGAAATCTGGAGGATACAGGGATTGGTGGAGAGAAGGATATGAAAAGTTCTGCTTAAGGCAGTGGAGTTAGAGTCATGTTTTAGATAGCCGGGCTGGGATGATGAGCAGGAAGTTGATATTCATGTCTCGAAGTCAAGGAAAAGTTTAGAGCTAAAGATGCAGATGTGGAAAGAGATCACTTGGGGACAGAGAAAACACAGGGCTAAGGACTGAATGTGGGGGATCTCAACATTTAAAGGTCAGGAAGGAGGAAAAAAGCCAGCAGAGCAAGCTAGGGGAGCCAGTTAGGAAGGAGGTTCCTGGAGAGTGTTTGAAGGAGGAGGGAGTGACCAACTGTGTCAAGTTCTGCTAAGCTGAATAAAATGGGGACTGAGGCCAAGCCCCTGGACTGGATAAGGCAAAGGTTGTGACCTTGATGAGAACAGTTTGAGTGGAGAGGTGGGATCAAAAGTCCACTGAGGGCGTGTTAAAGAAAGAATGGGGAACAAGGCAGTGAATTCAGCGAGTTTTGCCAGAGAGCAAGGTCACAATAAAATGCAGCATTTAAGAATCTGGGTTTTGGGAAGCCAAAGAATACATATTCATATTGCCTGTATATGCATAGAATATCTCTGAAAAGAAATGTAAGAAACTGCTAACGCTACTTGCTTCCAGAAAGAACACGTAGCTGGTGCGGGGTGGCAAAAAGGTTTTTATATCCTTTTGCGGCTTCTGCATTTTCTGGCCAATTATATTTTCAAGTATAATCTATTCTAGCAAGTGAAAAATAATGTTTAAAATGAGCTTTGGAATTAAAGCAGGTCTAGCTTTCGCCACATACAGTCATGTGGCCTTGTACAACTGCCTGGCCCTTCTGAACCTCCTGAGAGATGGCACAAAATGGTCATACCTGTATCACACCTGTAGCATAAACCACCCAAAGTAGCACACTTAGCACAATGCTTGACCTACTCTAAGGGCTCAGGGAATTCATTTATTTTTATAAATCTTCTCTTTGAAGCTTGTTTCCTGAAAACAGAGATGACAGAATCTGCTTCTCAAGGTTTGATGATTAAAGGAAATGAAACGAGATTAGAAAGTGTCCAATAGTTGGGAGCTATTCGTGTTACCATCGTTACTATCATTATAAACGAGGGCCCCGATGAACCTGTGAGCTGGCCCAGAGAGGTACTCAGGAGAGGCTGCCTGCAATAAACCTGGCTCCTTCTACACCACTTGTCAGGATGGAGCAAGCGAATCTCTCAAGACTCTACGGAAGGTCAGCGGATGAATATAACAATAATGTCTGAGTGCCTATTATGTGCCAGGCACTTGGTAGGAGTTGTAGACACAGGAAAAAAAAAAAGTTAATACTGAACCTGCTCTTAAGTAAGAGCTCAGTCTATATGGGAGAGAGAGGTAAACAATGACCGCTCAGTGCGGGGGAATACATGACAGAGCTGTGGACAAGTGCTGTGGAAATAAGGGTATGGTACTGTCCAGTAGCCTTTCCGTGGAACATTACTATGGTAGTATCACAGAAGGGCTCCTTTTGCTGGTAACCCTCCTTCTTTCAGCCTGACTCCGATTTCCTTGTCCAGCCTCGGTTTAGACATCAGCGCTTCTGGTAAGCCATCGCTGAGCCCCGAGACCTGGGTTGGGCGCCTCCATCCACCCAGATGCTGCTATCTTGTCCTTGCTCCATCAGAGTCCTAAGTACATTAATGGAATGGAGTTCAGTTTCCAGTCTTTCCAACTAGCTTGGGAGACTCCCAAGAGCATAGACTGTGCTGATAATCACATTCCCGAAGCCCAACAGAGTCCCTGGAACAGTGCCTACTGACTAATAAATACATGAATTAATGATGGGCAAGTATGTTAAACCTTCTCTACTTCCATTTCCATATGTTATAAAGAAGAAGCAAACTGCTCGGAAGGGCACGTGGAGGATAAAGAAGGCACGTTGTGGTTTGTGCCGGCACCAGGCCAGGGGCCACTGACCGACGATCTCGATGAGATATGCCAGGATCACCCCATCCCGAAGATCCTGCCGCAGGTCCTTCACGGGCTTCACTGCTGGCCTCTTCTTGAGCTGTGCGTTCACCCAGGCCACGTACGCCTGGAGCTGTTGCTGGAAAATCAAAGGTGGAAATAAGGAAAAGGAATATTATTCTTATCCTTTGCCCTGCACCCTCTGAGGCAGCATTTGAGATTGGACTACGATGAGAAATCCATATCCAGAGGGAGGAGGAGGTTTCAAGGAAATAAAGAAGAAAGACGGTCAGACATGGAGCATGTTCTAAAATCTCTAGTGTTATGCTAGTCTTCAGGGAAAGCTTACCGCTGACTTGGTGACAGTGTGATGAGTGATGAAACAGCAGATGACTGTTTCAGTGACCAGGACTCTTGCTTTCTTTGAGTTATGCTCTGTTGACCATGGATGGGGCACAGCCAGTTTTAGGGTGTAATCACATGCTGCCAGTAACCCATTGTGTGTCTCAAGAACAATCGCTCATTCTCACATGCACAATGGACAGTGATACTCATAAGGCTGGTCTTGGGGAACCAGAAATAAACAGCAAGCCCGCTCAGAACAGCCTCTCCCATCACTATGTTCTTCACAATGAGACTTAATGGAAATCATCTCACGGTCAACCCGAGATTTATTCTCCTGAGCCCATAATCCTGGGATTGCTACAGAGTTAGTGTTAATCCATGCTTTATGTTGTCAAAGAGGATCTAGTTGCCTAAAATCCGCACAAAGAAGGAAAGAGAAAGGCTTTGGTGAGCAGTACCCTGAAGACTTGGGCGGGGGTTGATGGGGGACTTTCATTTATTGTGGAACAAAGCTAAACCCAGTATCATTACAAACCTGTCGGGCCCAGGCAGGGACACAGAACTCATCCCGGCCCTCGAATACCCTTACATATTCCATTTTGTCCCCTACACAAAGCTTGCATCCGGGTGTTTATTCTAATTTTGCATTTATTCTGAAGATGAGCACTAAATATCAAGAGAGCACATGAACAATATCCCAGAGCAAGCAGCAGTTCTGCTTGGTTTCTGTAGAAGCCCAAGACCCTGGCCCTAAACATTAGGTTCATGGGCTAACAGTATTAAATTACAATCTGGTTAAAGAACAGTTGATTTCTTTCTCTTTATTTATTTTAATATTTTTTATTTATTTCTAGGAGAGAGAGACAGCGTGAGCAGGGGAGGGTCAGAGAGAGAGGTAGACACAGACTCTGAAATATGCTCCAGGCTCTGAGCTGGCAGTCAGCACAGAGCCCGACGCGGGGCTCGAACCCACGAACTGCGAGATCATGACATAAGCAAAAGTCGGACGCTTAACCAACTAAGCCACCCAGGTGCTCCTCTTTCTCTTTTTTTAATGTTTATTTACTTTTTGAGAGAGAGACAAAGCATGAGCTAAGGAAGGAGAGCAGAGAGAGAGGGAGACACAGAATCCGAAACAGGCTCCAGGCTCTGCACTGTCCACGCAGAGCCCAACATGGGGCTCAAACTTACAAACCATGAGATCATGACCTGAGCTGAAGTCGGAGACCCAACCGACTGAGCCACCCAGGTGCCCCAAGAACAGTTGACTTCTAAGCCACAAGTGCTTCTTCAATAAAATGTTGGAAATCACCCACTGATAACTTCCTGAGTTTAAATTAAATCTTTGTTATTTTCTCTGTGTCAATTTGTGGGAATAAATGAAGTCCTTTATAAAGACAGTACTAAGCCAATAAAGTATCAGCTGCTGACAAACTGTAGGAAGTGCCGTGTCAGCAGACAGTAGGGATAAGAGTCGAGTGTCTACCTGAACTACACACTAGTTCTGAAATTTGACACAGGTTTTATCGTACTAATGAAGGTGTCTGGGACAGGACCTGCCACACAACTGATGCTTACTTAACAGTCATTATTATTTTCATCATTATCACCATCTAATTAATCCTCACAAAAGCACTGAAGGGTCATTATCCTCTCCATTCTATGGATGAAGTTCGGAGAAGTGATGTAACTTCCCCAAGTCCCCAGCCAGGACATAGCAGACTTGGTACTGAAATGCCTAACTATGGTCCAAGCATTGACCAAGGGCTTCGTGCTCCCCAACTCACTTGATAGCATAGGGGTGGCCACACCTCCTGCCTTATGTGGGCCAGACCCTTGCCCAAGGGCTGCTCCTGCTGTACAGCCCAAGCACCACGGGAGGCAAAGGGCACCTCTGTAGTAAGCCACTCTGCTCTGGAGAAGAGGAGTTAAGACCAAAAAAGAGGGGCGCCTGGGTGGCTCAGTCGGTTAAGCATCTGACTTTGGCTCAGGTCATGATCTCACCGTTTGTAAGTTCAAGCCCCACATCAGGCTCTGTGCTGACAGCTAGCTCAGAGCCTAGAGCCTGTTTCAGATTCTGTCTCTCTCTCTCTCTCTCTCTCTGACCCTCCCCTACTCATGCTGTTTCTCTCTCAGAATTAAATTTAAAAAAAAAATTAAAAAATATTTTAAGACCAAAAAAGGAATTAAGGGTAACAGCTGGGGTCTGACTTCCTGTATAAACTCCTAGGGGCGCCTGGGTGGCTTAGTCAGTTAAGCGTCTGACTCTTGGTTTCCGCTCAGGTCATGATCTCACAATCTCATGAGTTTGAGCCCCATATGAGACTGCACTGTCAGTGCAGAGCCTGCTTGGGATTCTCTCTCGCGCTCTCCCTCTCTCTGCCCCTCTCCTACTCACGCTGCCTCTGTCTCCCTCTAAATCAATCTTTAAAAATATATTTTAAAAAATTCCTAACCAGTCTCCCTGTACCTGCTATCATCCTCAACCCACCCACCACACATTCTTGCCTGGCCTCTCTTCACTGGCCTTCACTGGCCAGTCCTTCACTGGCCTCTCTTGTCAAGATAAAATGCAACCTCCTTAGCTGCATTTAGTCTGTCATGTGCTGGCCACTGCCTCTACTCCACCTACTCACTACCTGCATTTCAGTTGGTCCAAACCATGTGGGTTGCCCCAAATGCGCCACACTTTCCAGTCACTCTCCCTCCCTGAGCCTGCTGTCTCCTCTTGAGGCTGAGCTTAAGCATCACCTTTTCCAGGAAGCCTTCCCTGACCCTCCCACAGCTCTGATCTCCCTGAGGACATCCAGTGTCACACAGGGTGCAGAGATCACCAGCCCAACCTGAGCCCACACTTTCATGGTTGTTGGGGGGTGGTTCCTGAAAGAAGAAAGGAGGCAAAGGGAACAGTGAGCTCAAAGGAGCTCAGGTCCAAAGTATGCTCAATGCAGGGAATTACATCAATTCAGAATTACTGAACAGTTTAGAGTAACAGGTGCACAACAAATATTTGTTTGAGTCAGTGAATCATTTGTCACATTTCATCAGGCTGAGACTTAAAATGATTGCAAAAGCTAATAATGCAGAGGCAGACAAGGACAAATGGTTTACGTTAGGTCAAGATCATTTCTACTTGAGTAACCACAGTTTTCTTTTGGCTATTGAATAGAAGTTGTGTCTGATGCAAAACTGTTCAGAGGTTCTAACGATACTTTTCATGCACATTATTCTCCCCTCTGGTCTCCAACAAGACGATTCTACAGCATGAATGATAATAATAGCCATCACCGTCTGAACACCTACTCTATGTCAAGGGTCATGCATGCGTGCGTGCATTCATTCATTCATTCATTCATTCATTTTTCAGTAAACTCTATGCCCAATATGGGACTCAAACCCATGACCCCAAGATCAAGAGTCGCACACTCCACCAACTGGGCCAGCCAGGTAACCCTCTGCTAGGCTCTTTAAATACATTTTCCCTAATGCTAATCTACCAGGGAGATTTTACTAGATCTATTTTGCTAATTGGAAACCGAGACTCAAAAACAGTAAACTCACTTGTTCTAGGTTACCAGACAGTAAAGCATGAATATGAAATTCTAACTCTCAAGCCAATGCTCTTTCCACTCAACCACACTATCACCTAAATAACTGCATTCTTGAAGTTTCAGTGAACCTCCCCCAAACTCTCAGAATGGAAGGCACCTTAGTCTATACCACTTTCTCCCCCACATCCAATGCTTGAGTCTCTTGTGTAACCATCTACACTAGGTAGCTGTCTACTATTCCAAGAGTGGCCCCCAGGTGAGCAGCATCAGCATTGCCTGCGAGTCTGGTAGAAATTCCAGACTCAGACTCCACCCCACCCCTACTCCATCAGAACCCACACTTTAAACAGATCTCACAGTGATATATATGCACATTAAAGTTTGAGAAGCACCAATCCAGCCTACTGTTCCCATCCCTGGCTGTGCTTCAAGATCAAAAAGGAAGCTTTTAAAAAACACAGACATGTAGACATTGCCCCAACAAATTCTCTCCAGAGGATATAACTCCAAAAGCTTTACTTTCCCAGGTTCCCCCATATGATTCTTGTAGAGCTAACCTGGGTCTTCTCCTAGCTAAACATTCCAATTCCCTTAACCAAGGGGTTCTGTAAACCCTGATTACGTATCAGAGTCACTGGAGAAGCTTTTTAAAAACACTAATGTCTGCCCAGCAATTGCACTACTAGGTATTTACCCAAAGGATACAAAATTACTGATTCAGAGGGGCATATGCACCCCGATGTTTACAGCAGCATTATCTACAATAGCCAAATTATGGAAAGAGCCCAAATGCCCACTGATTGATGAATGGATACAGAAGATGTATATGTATACAATGGAATATTACACAGCCATCAAAAGAATGAAATCTTGCCATTTGCCATGACGTGGATGGAGCTACAGGGTATTATATTAAGCAAAATAAGTCAGAGAAAAATATCATGACTTCACCCATATGTGGAATTTAAGAAACAAAACAGATGAACATGGCGGTGGGGAAGACAGGGAAACAAATCCTAAGAGGCTCTTTTATTTTTTAATTTGAGAGGGGTGGGGAAGAACATGCAAGCAGGAGAGAGGGGCAAAGGGAGAGAGAGAATCTTAAGCAGGTTCCACATTCAGCGCAGAACCCCACTCGGGCGTCAGTCCCACAACCCTGGGATCATGACCTAAGCCAAAATCAAGAGTCAGACGTTCAACTGACTGAGCTACCCAGGCACCCCGAGACTCTTAAATATAGAGAATAAACAGGGTTTCTGGAGGGGAGATGGGCAGAGGATGGGCAAGGTGGCTGATGGGTATATGAGGGCACCTGTGTTGAGCCCTGGGTGTTATATATAAGTGATGAATCACTAAATTCTACTCCTGAAATCAATATTACACTATATCTTAAATAACTAGAATTTTTTTAAAAACCTAAAAAAATTACTAATGTCTGTCAGGCCCACCACAGAATAGGCAGAATTTCTGAGGGTGGGGCCCAGGTATACTGATATTCTGTGAATTCTTTTACATACATCCAGAGTTGTGAGCCAAGGCCAACATTCCTTATACCAAATGGTTTCAAGTATTACTGATCTCCTGTCTCAATCTCTCTGAAACCAAGGCATCTTAAACCCAACACAATCCTCTGGGTTTAGAGTAATGAAGATTCCTCATTCAAGATATTTGTTTTTCTTTTCTTTCCTTCTTCCTTCCTCTCTTTCCTTCCTTCCTTGGCCACCAGAACACACTATTGACCTACACTAAGGGGTTATTCACAGCTCCTAAGTATTACTTTTTTTAAATTTCATTGTTCATTTTCAAATAATTTCAGACTTACATAAAAGTGGCAAAAATGGTACAAAGAGCTTCCCCAAATGCTTCCCTACCCCATAACAGGGTCAGAACAGGACAGTCACACTGACACAGTACCATTACACAATCTCCAGACCTTATTCAGATTTCCCCAGTTGACTCACTGTCCTTCTTTGGTCCAAGATCTCACACTACATCTAGTTGTCCTGTCCCTCTGGTCTCCTTCAGTCGGGGACAGTTGCTAAGTCTTTCTGTCTTTCATGATCTTGACAATTTTGTTTTTTTTTTTTTTACATATTTTTATTTATTTCTAGGAGAGAGAGAGAGAGACAGCGTGAACAGGGGAGGGTCAGAGAGAGAGGGAGTCACAGACTGAAACAGGCTCCAGGCTCTGAGCTGGCAGTCAGCACAGAGCCCGACGCGGGGCTCGAACCCACGAACCGCGAGATCATGACCTAAGGGAAAGTCGGACGCTTAACCGACTAAGCCACCCAGGCGCCCCGATCTTGACAATTTTGAAGACTACTGCCCAGTTATTTTGTACACTGTCCCTCAATTTGGATTTATCTCAAATTTCTTACTGATCAAATTCAGGTTATGGACTTGGGGCATACAGTACCCTTCTCTGTGCATCATATCAAAAGGCACATGATGCCAATACATCTCATTATTGGTGAAATTAATTGTGATCACACAGTTAAGGTAGTGTCTGCCAGGTTTCTCTACTGTAAAGTCGACATTTTCCCCCTGTAATAAGTATTTTGTGGGAAGATTCTTTGAGATCATGAAAATATCCTTTTTCCTGTCCATTTAAAATTTAACATCCATTTTTCTTTCCTAAAAATCATTGAGTTTTCTTTTCCTGATTGATCACTATGACATCTCCCAAATGATGATTTTCTAATTCCATCATTCCTTCTACACTTACTAGTTGGAATTCCTAATATGAGGAAAAGCTCTCCCTCTCCCCCCATTTACTTATTTATATCAGTATAGAATCATGGGTATTTATTTCACTTTCATTTATTATATTAATCCATTACTATCATTATTTTTGCTGCTCAAATTGGGACAAATGTTGGTTCCTGTCTCCTTTTCACATGCTCCAGTCACTTTTTTAAAAATTGTGGTAAAAAAAAAAAAAACATAGGGGAGCCTGGGTGGCCCAATTGGTTGAGCATCCGACTTCAGCTCAGGTCATGATCTCATGGTTTGTGGGTTCGGGCCCCACGCCAGGCTCTATGCTGACAGCTTGCTCAGAGCCTGGAGCCTGCTTCAAATTCTGTGTCTCCTTCTCTCTCTGCCCCTCCCCTGTTCGTGCTCTGTCCCTCTCTGTCTCTCAATAATAATTAAATGTAAAAAAAAAATAACATAAAATTTATCATCTTAACTATTTTTGAGTGTACAGTTCAGTATATTCACACTGTTGTGCAGTGAATCTGCAGATCTTTTTCATGTTGCAAAATGAAACACTATACTCATTAAACAACAAATCCCATTTCCCTTCCTCCCAGTGCCTGGCAATCATTGTTCTACTTTCTGTTTCTATAAATTCGACTATTTTAGACAACTCAGATACATGGAATCATACAGTACTTGTCTTTTTGTGATTGGCTTATTTCACTCAGTGTAATGTCCCTAAGGTTCATACGTGTTCTCCCTTGTGTGAGATTTTCTTTCCTCTTTAAGGCTGAATAATATTCAACTGTATGTTTATACCACACTTTGCCTATTCATTCATCGGTGGGTTGCTTCTACCTCTTGGATTTTGTGAATAATGCTCCTATGAAAGTGAGTGTACAAATACCTCTTTAAGATCCCACTTTCACTTCTTTTAGATACAGACTCACAAGTAGGACTGCGGGCTCATATAGCCTGATCATGTTCTTTGAACATTTCCTTACTTCCCGGCATCATGAGATATTCCACACTCCTCATCTTACAGTTTCCCTGCCCAGCTCTGGAATCAGCTATTTCTCAAAAGAACTCTGGTTCTTTGGTTTTTAGAAACCAAAATCTGGGCATGAGTTGTGCTCATTATTACCAGGGTTACATTCTTGGCCCTCTGGGTAGTAGAGTAGGAAATACATGTATGTATACGCACATACGCACATTTCTGTATGTATTTACCTTGACAGACACACCATGAATTACAGCATTAATTACACTGATTCCTCCTCCAACCCAGCCCACAGAGTTCACTCCTTCCTGTCCCCTTTCCTTGTTATAACTCCTCTCTCCCAGAGAGAAACCAGAACTCTCACTCTCCACCATATATTTACTAATATTTGCTCAATCCTAGAAAACACACAAATGAGCATCAGACTTACTAACTCACACCCTGTGAAAAATTAACTTTCCAACCATAATATAATATTTGTGCTTGGTTCTTTTTGTCTTTAGTCTTATAGTTTAGAGTCAAAATGCTGATTCAAAAAGTGACTTAACTTAGTTCTTTTCTTCTCCAGTGCCTTCAGTGTGGTTATGTTATTCACTTGTAATACAGTTGGGTTTGTTTTGTACCATCACTATTCCATTTTGGGTTCTCTCCACATTTTGGATGATTAGGTGAAAAATTAGCATGATCCTAAAAGTCAGAGCTATACAAAAACATCTAGTCAGGAAAATGTCACTCCTCCATCATTCTTTCTACTCCATTCCCTTCTCTCAGTTCTTTCCACCTATTCCCATCCACCCCTATAAACAACCGCATGAGTTCCAGTTTATCCAGAAAAACGACTCGTGTATACTTGCTTATTTCCTTTTCTTTCTTATGTGAAAACTAGCACAGCACTAATATTCTTTTTGTATTTGAACTTTTCACTTTGCTTCACTTAATAGTCTGGAAATTGCTCTACACTAGTTTAGAGGCTTTCTTTATTCATGTTTACAGCAACCATAGTACTCCATTATGTGGGTATACCATAATTTATATAACCATTCTCCTGTATATGGGCACTTGGGTTTTTCCCAATGTTTTACAATTATTAACAAGGCTGCAGTGAGTGAACATCGTATAGGTTTGTGTATTTTCACGTGGATGCAGGTCTACCTTCAGGGTAGATTCCAAGACATGGGATTGCTGGATCAAGAGGCACACAGGTATGTAATTTTATCAGATATTGCCAAATCCCCTGCCAAAAGCATCGTATCTGTTTGCATTCCCATGAGGAATACAGGAGTGCACTTTCCCACAGTCTTGCCAACAGAATATCTTGTCATGCTTTTAATTCTTGCCAATGTGATAAGTGAGAAATTGTATCTCAGTGTTTTAATTTTCATTTCTTTCATTATGAGTTTGAATCTCTTTTTGTAGGTTTAGTAATCCATTTTATATATCTTACCTTTTATAACTTTTTTCATATCTGAATGTATTATCTGTTCAGATCTTTTTCTCATTTTTCTTTTCTTTTTTTTTATTTTTCAAAATCTTTATTTGAGAGAGAGAGAGAGAGCATGAGCGGGGTAGAGTAAGAGAGGGGGGGGAGCCACAGAATCCAAAACATGCTCCAGGCTCCAAGCTGTTAGCACAGAGCCTGACGTGGGGCTCAAACTCACAAACTATGAGATCATGACCTGAGCCAAAGTTGGACACTCAACTGACTGAGCCACCCAGATGCCCCTTTTTCTCATTTTTCTGTCAAAGTTTTTGGTCTTTTGTCCTTCCATTTTTAAGAACTCTTTGTATCTTGGGAATGTTACCCTTTTGTTTCTGATATATGTTGCAGAGACTTCTCAGTTTGTCAGTTGTCTTTTGACTTAACTCAGGGTGTCTTTTCGGCCATGAAAGAGTTATTTTTTTTTTTGAAAGAGTTATTTTTATACAATCAAGTTTATTGATCATTTATTATATTGCTTCTGAATTCTGAGTGATGGTTAGAAAGCCTTTCCCTTTCCTGAGGGAAGAAGAATCCACCTCTGTTTTTTTCTAGTACTTGTCCCATTTTATTTTTTACATTCAGATCCCTAATCCATTTGGAGTCTATTTTTGCATATGATGTGAGAAATAAATCCAATTCATCCTTTACAAAAAAAACACCATTAATTAAAAAGTCCCTCTTTACCCCAATGGTCTGAGATGCTACCTTTATCATGTATCGAATTTCCAGAAGTCCTTGGGTCTATTTATGGGCTTTGCATCCTACATAACTCATATCTTTGTTTATTCATGCATCGTGTTTTAATTATAGAGGCTTTACAGTACATTTTAATGCCAGTAAAGCTAGTCCCTCCCCCCTGAAAATTTCCTTTTTTGTATTTTCTTGAATATTCTTGCATATTTATTTCTCCATATGAATTTTGTTATCTTTACCTAACTCCCTTAAAAAAGCCTGTTAGAATTTTTATTGGGATTATATTACATTTATAAATTAATGTAGGGAGACCTGTCATATTTAAAATGTTAAATCATAGTACTCAAGAATGGGAGATGCTGTTTCTTTTGTTCAAATGTGTCTTCCAGGAGCATTCAAAAGAATTTTTTTTTTAATATTTTTATTTATTTCTAGGAGAGAGAGAGAGACAGCGTAAACAGGGGAGGGTCAGAGAGAGAGGGAGATACAGACTCCGAAACAGGCTCCAGGCTCTGAGCTGGCAGTCAGCACAGAGCCCGACGCGGGGCTCGAACCCGCGAAACGCGAGATCATGACCTAAGCGAAAGTCGGATGCTTAACCGACTAAGCCACCCAGGCGCCCCTCAAAAGAATTTTTTTTAATGTTTATTTATTTTTGAGAGAAAGAGACAGAGCATGAGCAGGAGAGGGGGCAGAGAGAGATGGAGACACAGAATCTGAAGCAGACTCCAGGTTCTGAGCTGTCAGCACAGAGCCCGGTGTGAACCCACGAAAGCATGAGATCATGGCTTGAGCCAATGTCAGACACTTAACCAACTGAACCACCCAGGCACCTCTTCCAGAAGTGTTTTAAAGTTTTCCTCCTATAAATTTTATACATTTCTTGTTAGGTTCATTTCTAAGTACCTAATCTTCCTTGTTCCAATTGCAAATGAGCTTTCCTGTATCATTATGGTCTCTAATTGGCTACTTTTGGGGTATATAAAGCTTTTGATTTCAGTATGTTAATTTTATATACTGTTACCATATCATTTATTATTTGAGGTTTATCACTAATTCTCAATATTTCCAGGATTTTTATCATGTCTGCAAAAAGAAATGGTTTTATTTCATTAGTAAGCCTTGTGCCTCTAACCAACTCCTCTGGTCTAATTGCGCCAATTCCTTTGATATGAAGTGGAATGTGGGGGAAGTGGAATGTGGGGCGCCTGGGTGGCTCAGTAGATTAAGTGTCTGACTTCGGCTCAGGTCATGATCTCATGGTTCATGAGGCGGAGGCCCACACAGAGCCCGCTTCAGATCTTCTGTCCCCTTCTCTCTCAGCCCTTCCCTGATCACTCGGTCTCGCTCTTAAAAATAAATAAACATTAAAAAAAAGTGGAATAGAGTGGATAGTGGGCATCCTACCCATGTTTCTAGCCCTATTTGCAGTGTCTCCCAATTTAGGAAGATACAGGTTTTAGGACTAAGGTATATGTATTTTATCATGTTAAATATGTCCATCAAGTCTTATTATTTTCATGACCGTTTGATGAGGAATGGATGTTGAATTTCGATAAAAGTTTTGTCAGCCTTCACTGAGACTTATTAATATGGTATATGATATTAATGGATTTCCTAATAAAGAACCTACTTTTTTTTTTATAGAGTCCTTAATAAGACTCTATATTTCCTCCATAGAAATTAGTCTGTTTACATTTTCTGTCTCTTTCATTTTGGGTCATCTGCATTTCCCTAGGGAATTGTCAATTTCTTCAAAGTTTTAAAATGTTTGCACAGACCTGCAAAGACTCATGATTTGTCCTTTCAATGGTTACTTCTCCATTGTCATTTCTTATTTTGTACACTTGTGCTTTTCTCCCTTTTCTTCTTCACTGCATTAGCTAGTAGTTTGTCTAATTTGATGAATTTTTTCCAAGAATACTGAAAAACAAAATGGTTTCAAGAATTGTTGCTACTAAGTTCCTCTAAACCATGAAGCCTAGAACCAAACACAATGCTCTGGGTATAAAACCAGACACTCAGCTTCCTCATTTTGTCCTCACATTCTCTCCTCCTCCTCCCCCTCCATCCCTCCTCTTCCTCTTCCTCCTCCTCTTCTCTTCTTTTTTTGTTACCGCCTCACATTGCTGACTCACACAGTACTGTCAACCAAGACCCCTACGTAATTTTTAACACATTCCACTGTAAACCAATCTCTTCCATCTTGGTTCTTGTAAAACTGGTCTTCTTGATCCCTATTTACCTACAATAAATTTCACTCGTCAAATTCCATCTCACAAGATCCTTCTAGATGGTATCACTTCATGCATTCATTTATTCAAATCAACCAACATTGCTAGGAATTATGCCAAGCCCAGCTTACAGGCATATAAATAACTACGATACAAAGTAATTACAGCGGCAATAGAGAAATATTAACCAATGCTATCTGTGCACAGAGGGAGTAACAGGATGGAAGGATGTGGGGATCAGGAGGGGTCCAGAGGAAAGAAGACATTTGTCTCGTTCCCTAAGGATGTTCGCCAGCTGGAGAAGGGGAGAAGGGCATCCAACGGAGGGGTGGTTAAAAATAAAATTTAAAAAAGCGCAGTGAAGGCACACGGTATCCTGGAGGAAGAGCCAGCTAACAAATTAGCGTGTGGGCAGAGCCATCAGTGGCAGGCGACAGTGATGGAGAAACAGGTCAGCACAAGACCTCTCTGCACTCAGGTTTTCAGCTCAAAGACCTTCAACAGGAACGTGTGCAGTTTTGAAACCGGAGAGTGAACCAGTAAGACCTGCATCTTAGAAAGGTCATTCTGGAAACAGAGGAGAACACGGGATAGAAGGAGAAGCATCCAGATTTGGAGAAACCGGTGAGGAGACCAGGCAATAATTCGAGTGAAAGAGGACGAGAGCCTGAGCTGAAGCAGTCTAATCAGAAAAGGACAAATTCCAGAAACAACTCAGGACAAAAGCAGTGACAAAAAGAGGAGGTCCACAAAGTCATACCTGAGGGATGATGACGCTTTAACAGAGATGCAAAGTCTGTGAAGAGCAAATAGTTCAATTTTGAAACAGTCTGAGCTACTTGAAGCATCAGAGCAAAGATGTTCCACAGCCAGTTGGCAAAGCACTGGCACTAGAGCACAAGAGATGGGGGTGGGGTGGGAGATGCGTGTGTGAGAGTATGTGTGTGCAGAAGCCACAGACTAGGGGCAAATAAGGCAGTAACTACCATCTACTGAGTGCTTACAACCTGCCAGGACTGTGCTAAGCACTTTACCAATTTATTTATAAAAATAAACATATAAAAATATTTTATATATGCATAAGCAATATATATTTAATATTTATTTATTAATCACCCCCTCCAAAGCATACACACACACTAGTCCCCAATTTACAGATGTGGAACCAAAATTTACAGCAACAACATGCCCAGGGTCAAAGAGCTCCTAAGTGGAAGAAAAGGAATTTGAATTCGATGTTGACTCCAAATCCTGGTATCTTACAACACCCCCAAAAATAAGACGAACTTTAAAAAGCTTTTTGGCAAGAAAGGGAGTGGAAAGAGCACCAAAGGGAAAGAAGAACATGAAAATGTGCTGACTGCCAATTCTTGTCGGCCACTGAATGAGGCACTTTTTATGTACTATCTCCTTTAATCCTCATACCCAGTGGTTAAAGCCTATGTAATTAGCCCTGTTTCTTACATAGGAGGCCTTGCTCGAGACCACAGCACTGATGAATGGCAAAAAAGGGATCTGAAACCGCTCCACCTTACTCCAAAGAATATAATGACATGAGCAAAATTACAATTATTGGGGCACCCAGCTGGCTCAGTCAATAGAGTGTGAGATTCTTGATCTCACTTGATCTCAGGGCTGTGTGTTCAAGCCTCATGTTGGGTGTAGAGCTTACTTTAAATAAATAAATAAATAAATAAATAAATAAAAATAATTTTAGAATTAGGCAATCCAATGGATTGAAAAAGAACCAGGAGAAAGTGCTATGTAGGAATTCAAGGATGACAGAACTTTAAGACGGGTGGTCAGTAAGGTCAAATGCTGTCAAAAAGTCAGGCTAAGGACCAGAAAGCCCATTTCATTTAATTAACAGGCTCTGGTGACCTTTTCGAGTACAGTTACTGCAGAGTGATGGGTGAGAAGTCAGACGGGAGTGAACCAGGCAGCCACCAGGAAGCAGGGAAAGAGAGCAGTGAGGGGAGGAGAGGGTGTGAGCTGGAGCACAAGGGGGTGAGGGAACAAGGGTGTGGCTCGAAGGGAAGATCTCTGCAGGCAGAGCCGAGACCTTAGTGACTGAGAGAAACAGATTCAAGGGGAGGGTGTGAGTGATGCGGCAAGGTTTTAGAGGAGAGGACGACGTCCTCCTCTGACCGTGAGGAGGTTGGAGCAGGTACCTACGTGGCGAGATGGCCAAGAAGTGTCACCGGACTAACTAGCAGGAGTTTGCTCGAGGGTGAGTCACATATAGAAACCACAGCAGGTGGAGCTGTGGCACAAAGGAAACTTTTATTTGCGGCAAATTAAGGAGATCACAGGGAGTAAGGTGCAAAGCCAAAACTCCCCGATGGGTTCCTTTTCTTTAGGGTTAGGATGAATATTCACAAGGGGGAGGCTTTGTCCTGGTGTGCAGTCACAGGCATAAGGTCACACACGGGGCTTCAGGTAAACTTGCCTATACATGTGTAGTATGTTATGTAAATGAGGCTTGTGCTCCTCCTTGGGTGGAGATTTTAGTACGATAATGAGGTAAAGGTAACCTTTGGTCATCCCATGGGTCACCCGGCAGTCCATCAGCTCAGGGGTGTCAGGGGTTAAGCTCAAACTGGTCTGGGCAGTATTACTTCAGGGGTAGTTTCTTGGTTCAGGCCTGTGGGGGAGAGGGGGGTCTTTAGTCTAAGTTAAGAGATAAACTGGGAAGAAGAGCTCAAGGGGAAAAGGTGGGACAGAAATCAGTGCCAATAGGCAGGTGAGCGGTGAAAGGTCAGGTCTCGGGATCTAGCTGGTGACCGAGGGAAGTGGAAGGAGCTCCAATCCAGCGGCCCCTCCCCATGATGCAGCAGGCCGGCTAGCTGCGGAGAGAGACAGGGACGGGCAGAACGAAGGAGGCTGCAGGAAGGGACGCTGTGGGAAGCTGGGAAGAACAGTGACTGCTAAAGATGTCCTGGTAGCACCAAAGACTCAGCTGGGGCTGCAAACCAGGATTCTGTCACCGAAACCATGGCCGGGGCGGTATGATCGCCCCCGGCACTGGCACGGCTTGGCAGCCTGCGAGGAACCCGTGGTGGGCGCATCCAGGACGGGCAGCCATCACGAAGCAAAGGGAGTGTGGGGGCTGGTGAAAGCGTCTTTGAAGTGACTACCGGTGGCATCTGCACCGGGGACAGGATGTCAAAGGAGCACTGAGAACCTGAAGGACAGAGAAGGCTGATGAGATTGAAAATGAGTTTGATGGCAAGGGAGGAGTGTGGAAATTGAGGTTGGGAGCAGAGAGCATAATCTCAGAGATCAAGGTGTCAAGGGTACTACCCTTCTGTGGAGTACATCCCAGGATGTGGCCTCACTGTGGTGGCACAGAGGGGACAATCACTGCAGTGGGGACGGGAGGCTAGACTGTATCCATCTCGGGGCCTGCAGGCAGTCCAGGAGAGCGGTAGGTGGGTGTCCAAGTGCTGAGGACTGTTCCTGTTCTGCCCACATTCAAGTCATTTAAAAAACTGAGAAGCATGAACTCACTGAAAAAAATGAAATCACTGGTATCACTGATTAAATCATTGATTGAATCCTTGATAAAATCTTTTTGATTGAAGAATGTCATGTCACTATGTCTGCATGTTGACAGAGACTCCTCAATGGCATCTAACAAAGGGATGGCAGACTCACAACTGAGTGGGGCCACTGTCATCCACGGGTTAGGTCTCTGCCCACCCAGTAAGCCGGATCCGGGAAGCCAAGCTCTAAGGTGACCCTCCTCTTTGATCTGGAGACATCTGTACCTCACATCCAATGGGAAGGCCAGACCCTGTTCTGGCTATAAACGCCTACTGCTGGCTCTGAACAAGTGGATTTGAAGGACAAAGACACTCAGGAGAACCAGCCACACAACCCACTTCCCCCACAAAGATGTTTATCTTCAAAGAGGCCTGTGTTGCAAGCCTAGGCCCTGAGTAGCAATGCTGCTTGGTTTTAAAATTTACTAGAGCTACTTCTGCAGCAGATGAAATACCATATGCTTTTGCAAGAGGCTGTTACTCTCGGGGGTTGAACTAGTAGTTTTATTCTCCTCCTCCTCTTCCTTCTTTTTTTTGGTCCCATAATCTTTTCTCAAGTTATAAACCCATGTGAGAGCCAGATCTGTAAAATAGGGAGAAGTAGAGATTCCCTAGTTAGGGCCACGGGGAGGGATCCAGAGCCAGGCTCACTCACTCGCTCTTCCTCTACCTCTAACTCCCTACCCCAGCCACAGGAGATAGCTTAAGGGCTTCTTGCAGCAGGTGGGGAAAAAAAAAAAACCCACTGAATTTCATTTACTTCTTTTTTTTTTTTTTTAACTTTTTAATGTTTTATTTATTTCTAGGAGAGAGAGAGAGACAGCGTGAGCAGGGGAGGGTCAGAGAGAGAGGGAGTCACAGACTGAAACAGGCTCCAGGCTCTGAGCTGGCAGTCAGCACAGAGCCCGACGCGGGGCTCGAACCCACGAACTGCGAGATCATGACCCAAGCGAAAGTCGGACGCTTAACCGACTAAGCCACCCAGGCGCCCCAAATTTCGTTTACTTGTAGCACTATCATTTTATTAGTCAATTATTCAGTGAAGACAAGATGCCAATAGGTTCAGCAGGATGAAAATATCTGGAAAATGAACATATACATCTTGATTATGCTCCTAGTTCTTGGTCTATTTCCAAAAACAACAGCTGGAGGATCACAACAGGACAAGAGATTCAAATCAGCCCCACAGGGTGGTGGAGCTAACAGCTCTGGGCGTAGCTACCCAGGTCACAGTGATTCCCCTTCTGTAGAAACATGCCCCACCTGCATACACAGTGATGGGCCCTAGGTCTGGGCTGGTATGACATCACCTCCTCCAATGGCCACAGCTGATTGGTCCAGCTGAGTTGACTGTTCAAGTCCAGCCAATCTCTGGAATTTTTTGATCTGGCCTCCAGGAATAGAATCAGTCTCCTTCTCCCCACCCATCTTTCTTTGATAAAGTTGTAAGATATAAAACTTAGATGTTGCCAAAGGCCACGATCCCCACCTGAGAAAGAAAAGCCATATAGAGTGAAAGGGAATAAAGGCACCCAGAGAAAGAACCAGAGATAAGGGGCAAAGAGCAGGGGAGGGAGCCTCCAGTGTTTGAGTTCTTGATTTTCATTGGGACTCTGCTCCATTCCTGCCCTTTCCATGGTTTACTTTTTCAGCCTTTCCTTGGATTCCATGAGTCAGTAAATTCCACTTTCTATTTCTGCTAGCTCAAGATGGGTTCTTGGCACTTGAAATCAAACTAATAAAAAAAAAAAAAAGCAAGACAATCAAACACAATGTCAGTGACAGAACTAATCTTGCTCCAGATTTAACATCTCTAACTTGTTCTGAGGAAGCTGGAAAGACGCCTGTTTAATCCAGAAATCTAGAAAGACAGAGTTTTTGTGACAGTCCTTTGAGTCGGGCCTCAGGGGGAGGAAAAGTGGATACAGTAACACTCTAAGCTGTCTGAGCAGGATTTTGGCTTGGGGAGACTCAATGGCTGTAAAGCTGTGTCAGTAGCAGTAGCACCAAAGAGTGGCTGGTGTGGGCGGCCCTTAGCAACCCCATAATCTCCACAAGCTCCCTCAAAGACACTCCAAATAACCCTACGATATAAGTTAAAATTCTCCCAAGTAGAGACAGTTCTGTTCACCATCTTCACTCATTATAGAAATCTTGACCTTGAAACCACTCTGTGCCAATTGTAGCTTTCTTTCCTGTGTCTCTTTGGGACCTGCCCTTCCTTCCAAATCAGTTTGCAAACCTAGCCTCTCCTCTCTATCTGCTCTAACCTTCAAGGTCAAAGAGACTTCCTACAGGGGACTTGTTTGGTTAGAGTTGCAAAAGGCACTGACTGGGCTTTCCCAAGAAAGTCTGTGATTTACGGTTCCTAGTGTAGAAGCATCCAAAACTGAGCTCTGTGGCTCCCTGCTGGGAAGCAAGAAAGGCAAACAAAAAAAGCAGCAGGGCTTCGGTGGTGTGCTAGAGTTCAGGAGGATACCTGACTGCCTCGGGAAGGAAATCAGCTTCACAGTGAAACCAGATTCCTGTGTGGAACTGAGACCCTCCAGCCACAGAAGATGAGGGGCTGGAGAGACTCTGCTGAGAAACTGAGGGGAAGGCAGGAGGTTTGGAAGCCTTGAGTTCTTATTGGCCTGAATTCTGCCAGGAAACGGACATAATATGGTATATCTTTTCAATTAACTCTTTCAGACCTTTACTAAGCCAGAAAAGGCTACTTATCCATTGAACCTGGTAGCTAATTAGGTAAAAGAAAAAGATCGCAAGTAAAAATATCATTAAATTTCTTCTTCCTATAAGGGCAGCACTCTTCGTATTAGAGTTCAGCCCAGTGGTAAAAGGATAACATACCACAAGGTGAAAAAACTAAAGAATTTTTGAAAGATTTCATCTCCTAACTGTGTCTTTTTGGAAAATGTTTATTTTTAAGAGGGAGAGAGAAAGAGAACATGCACGCACAAATGGGGGAGGGGCAGAGAGAGAGGGAAACAGGATCCGAAGTGGGCTCTGTGCCGACAGCAGAGAGCCTGATTCAGGGCTTGAACCCATGGACCACAAGATCATGACCTGAGCTGAAGTCAGACACTCAACCGACTGCACCACCCAGGTGCCTCTCCTAACCTTATTTTATTTTTTTATTTTTATTTTTTAAATGTTTTATTTATTTCTAGGAGAGAAAGAGAGAGAGACAGCGTGAGCAGGGGAGGGTTAGAGAGAGAGGGAGTCACAGACTGAAACAGGCTCCAGGCTCTGAGCTGGCAGTCAGCAGAGAGCCCGACGCAGGGCTCGAACCCACGAACCGCGAGATCATGACCTAATCGAAAGTCGGACGCTTAACCGACTAAGCCACCCAGGCGCCCCTATCCTAACCTTATTTTAAAATTTCCACTAGGTGCAAGTTCCACAAACACTCTGTTCCTTCAGTACAAGTTATAAAGTAAGTGCTCAATAAATGCATGTGAATGAATGAATGAATGAATGAGTGGGACATCACTATATAGTCTACAAGTGTCTCCCATCCTAGAAACAGGTCGTGGAGCTCACTCTTAGAGCCTTTGGGATATCCCCTTACCATACGTGACCATTGAAGGTCATTGTTCATGACCACTTAAACGGGGCCTGGTTGGGGGTTAACATATATGGAAATATATTAAGTAATTTGTCATTTTGAGACTTTGGTCCCTGCAGCCTATACAAGGCCAGTAATGGCCAATGAAGCATTTCCAGTGCTCCCCAGTCTCTCTGAGTGCCTGGGGGAGTGGTACGTAGCAAACAGTGCTCTCTCACTGCTCCACACGCCTGGCCAGCCCTTCACTCTCCATGGGGAACAGAAAGCTGCCTGATAGCTTGCTGCCAGGGAGCATCTGTTTAGCTGGCATGGACTCCTGTGGGCACAAAGCCAAGAAGCTGGGTGAGGAGAAGGGAAATCAGTCAATATTAAAAAGAAGGAGGAGGAGGAGGAGGACCAAATGTTGACCAACATTTTAATAAATCATTCCCCACAACTTCCAGCCCCTCAGGCCATTTACACAACAGCCAGCCTCCGGTTCGCTCTGCGTCACCACCGCTGCTCCAGGTTTGATACGCTGAATATTTACTTTATTTTCACTGACCTCTGAGCTCCACTAGGGTACAGATGCGATGTTACTGGACTTCTGGTTCCAGAGCCTGGCATGGTGTCTGGTAAACACAGTAGCCCAGTGAATGTCTGTTGAGTGAGTGCTTCCGTGCATGTTTTTACCATGCAGGGAAAAAAATCTGGCCCCAGTGAGCGGGTAGGTTGGTAAATATTTGGTGCTTTTCAGGACATCATTAAGTGAAAGAGAGCCCTATGATCTCCCATGAACACCACCTCTTTTAGGAGGCCTACCACGTTAAGTATCCTATTACGGTTTTCTTCGGCACACCTACAAATCACTCCCTATCAATTCCTTAGAAGCAGGAACGAGCGTTCTTGCTTCAATTATTTCCTCCAGACCCTCACCCGGTAAATGCACCAAATAACTGAATGAGTGAATGTTTATCAGCCAAACCATATCAGAGTCCCAGGTCTATCAGGGTCCTCCAACATAATCAGCGAAGTCTTTTTTTTTTTTTTTTATGTCTTTATTTTATTTTGAGAGACGGAGACAGAGAGCGAGCGGGGGAGGGGCAGAGAGAGAGGGAGACACAGAATATGAAACAGTCTCCAGGCTCTGAGTTGTCAGCACAAAGCTCGATGCGGGGCTCAAACCCACGGGCTGTGAGATCATGACCTGAGCCGAAGTCGGATGCTTAACCAACTAAGCCACCCAGGCACCCCTCACCGAAGTCTTTTTTAAAGTAAGTTCAGCCGCCAGGGAAAAACTTGCAGAAATGTATGTTGGCACATCAGCCAAAGACAGTGCTCGCTCATATGACGACATCAACACCAAGTAGCAGAGAAAACAACAGCTTTAAGGCACATGCAGAATGGGGAAAATGTGAACTATGAAAAGCCTGGCCGGGCCCAGAACACAGGAGATGGAGGATGACAGCCAGGGTAGGCTACAGAATGTGGCAGCAGCCAAAATTTGTGGATAATTCACAATGCAGATTAGCCATATCAATTAAAGGAACTGCATTCACAGCAGTGACATAGATCAGTTCTGTGGGTAATCTGTCAGGTGTGTCGAAGCCACGGCTTTATCCAGGGAATGTGGTAGAAGAAAACGGTCATGCATGGTGGCAAAGGGACTGAGAACAGAGGCCAACAACGTGCCAAGGGAAGCCGTGATTCAGAGGGCAGGGTTTTTCTCTGCTGGAGGGTCCCTTTATAATGAACCAATTAAGGCCATAGCTTCATTTCCTGTGGCAGCTTTCTCTGCCACAGAATGAGGTCACAGCCCTCACCACACAAACCTATAGAGCATCTGGATGATGAAGAATGGCTTCAGTTATGCTTGGATCATTCCCTGGAGATGACTGGACACATGTGTGGTATTCTTAGCCTCAGTAGGAAGAGTTTCCCAGAGGAATCAAAGTGTATTCTGACACCAGCTTTTAAGTCCCTATTTACATCCTTATCACATGACTCTAACAAAAGAGACAGAATATTACTGAATCTATTAAGCAGCCCTAGAACCTGGAATAGATCGATCCAGGCTCCATCAACTCTCAAATAACCAATTGTAGCATTATTCCGTACCACTAAATGTGATTCTCTATGTGAAAAGAATTATTTAATACAATTTCTTATGTACGTGAAAGAATTACTTAAACTCCAAGGAGCCAACGGGATGTAACATATCACTGTTATTATTATTTAGATTATGTCAATTTCTCAGAGAAACCAGCAGTATCTATTGGCTATCAGAGTTCTGCAAACAGAGCAATCTACAAATAGAAGGGATGGATTCTACCCAAGTCTGTACAGTATGGGCAGAAAAATCAAATATCAGAGAGGGACAAGAGGCATTACTGCATGATTCTAGATGAGCTGATTATAAAGTTGTCTGTGTCATTTTGACGAACAGACCACAAGCAGAGAACACTCCTGCTGTCCTTTTTCCCTATGTTTGACAGGAACGGGAGGTCAGAGCATATTTATGGAAGCACACTAAAGCATGAAAACGCAGCCAAGCCTTTTGGCTCTGCAGTTTACCTGGCTTTTCAGTTGAAAGGTTTAGGAGGGGGGCGCTTGGGTGGCTCAGTCGGCTGAGTGCCCGACTTCAGCTTAGGTCATGATCTCGCGGTTCGTGGGTTCGAGCCCCGCGTGGGGCTCTGTGCTGACAGCTCAGAGCCTGGAGCCTGTTTCAGATTCTGTGTCTCCCTCTCTCTCTGAGCCTCCCCTGCTCATGCTGTCTCTCTCTCAGAAATAAATAAAACATAAAAAAAAAAGAAAAGAAAAGAAAAAGAAGCTATTTAAAAAAAAAAGAAAAGAAAAAGTAAGGTTCAGGAGTGAAAAGCAGGAGAAGGCAAAGGCCAGGGCTGACTGTGTTGCTTTCTTCCTCCTAATAAGACAGTGGGACCTGATACTGGGGGTGGGGCTGGGGGGCCGAGTTAAAAAAAAAAAAGAGGGGGGGGGAAGCGTGTAAGGGCCTAAGGAGCTTCTGCCACAACTGGTGGATGAGTCAGACTATAGGAAGCTTGAGACCAGGGGAGGCCCAGAGGTCAAGAGTGAGAGAAGAGGAACCTAGTAGCATTCAAAGAGGTGGCTTCCCGGCTTGTGTGTGTTTCATCTCTCCGACTGTAGCTCTTTCTTAATAATCTTTCTTAATAATCCGCTCAGGGAGGCCTGATGCACAATGAGGAGGCCGGCAGTGCAGGCAGGATGCAAGCCCCACCCCTCCGCGGAGGTTGTGACACCCCTCGGCCAGAGGAAAATTCCCACTCACTTGATGAGGTGAGAACAGCGTTTCTACAGTTTTCCTCTGTGTCAGGGACAAGGCTGGGGGCACAGGGCCAGGGCTGGGAAGGTTCTGAGACAGGTCAGCTACAGAGCTTCTTAATCAGAAACAGGAATTGAGGGAAGAAAGACAGTCGCATACACAAATTCATGAGAAGGGTTACCTCTGGGAAAAGGCCAGGATTGGAGGGGTGGCCAAAGGCACTCAGTCTTGCCTGTAATGTTCATATTTAAGAAGACGGTGCTTTCATGTGTTAAACTGATCTTTAAAAAGTCTTATATTTAAGAGAGACGTAGAGGGACGTGAGGGAGAGGTAGGGAGAAAGGATGAAAGACACAACTAACAGTCTCAGTCTCCTGATAAAGGTCTCCCTGGGTGTTGGAAAAAGGGGACCCACGGGTGGGGCTCAGAAGCAATGGAAGACACACGGAGGAAATCACAAGCGGGAGGGTGCTAATCCAGAATTCCCTGGGTCACAAAAAAGCATAGAAGAAACAAGAGAATTCTGTGATGAAACAGTGAAAAGAAGAACCCCCACCCCCAGTCCAAGCCCATACTGCCTGTCAGACTGAGGCTCCAGTTCCCCACTCTCATACAGTAGGGAGCAATTCCAGCTCCCCCTCGCTGGGCCCAGACACTCAAGCAACCTCTCACCTCTTAGGCTCTCTCTGCCAACCATGCCCTTGGTTGTGGAGAAACCTACTACCCGGGGACTGGAAAGATATAAACAGGAAGAAGGACCACCTACTCACTCTGCCCTCTCTCAAACTTTCTACCAATGCAATTCCACCCCATCCCTGACTTGGCCCACCCAGTAAGCTCCTGAAGAATGAGTACAACTGTGATACATTCAAGGACTTCCCGGAGGAGGGGGGGGGGCGGGTGGCTCTCCTGGGGAGAATCCCCGGGAAGTGTGGAGACCCCCTCGTTTGGAAGGAGATGACCTCTAAGTTCGTGGCCCTGTCTGCTGGGCTCAGGTGAGCCGCCAGAGAAGGGCATCGCCCAGCTTTGCTGGAGGCAGGCGGCCCTTCTGATTCCTCCCGATTAGCCATCTCGCTGCACCTTAACCACTACTTTAGCCCCTTAGGGCTCTGCTGGGGAACCGATCTGGGATCCCCGTGAGGACCCCTTCTAGAGATTAGGCGGGAGGCGTTGGGGGAGGGGAGCTGGGAGTGGGAGGAGCAGACAGTTACCTCATTGAAGCCCTCCTGCAGGACGTCCAGTAAGTTCCCCCGGGTCAGGCAGGCTAGCATTGTTCCTGCCGGGGGCTCCCCGGGCGGGGTCTCCAGGCCCGGCGGCTGCCGCCACCGCCTCCTCCCGCTGAACACAAAGGCTCTCCGCTCAGCTCATTGGGATCTCTCCGGAGTCCCGCAGGCCACTTACTGGAAACCTAGACCCGAGCCAAACTAGCGGCTTCCACTGGGCATGCTCGCACCGGGGCCTCTGCCGGAGGGGCCCGGGCGCTGCCACGGTTCCTATAGAAACAGCTGGGCGCGCAGAGGGTGGAGGGGCGCTGGCTGGCAGCCCCCCGCCCCGCGTGCGTAAGGGGGAGCACCGCGGGCGCGCGCGCGCGCGCACACACACACACACACACTGCGTACAACACACACCGGGCTGGAGGCGGGCGTGTGTGTCTACGCTGCAGACACACACCAGGCCCCTAGGCGGGCGTGCCGGTGTGTGCGCGCGCTGCGAGCATACACACACGTGAGCGCACACACATACACTCGTTGACACACCGTCGGGCGTGCCGGCGTGTGCTTGCAATCACACACGAGCGCACACACCAAGTCTGCAGGCGGGCGTGCCGGCGTGAGCGCGCGGTGGTGCTCACACACACGCTTTCTGATTTAAGGCCAAGTGCCCCACCACAAGGTAGGTGGGGAGGCGAGTGAATCAGGATTTTTCCCCCAACCTAGCTAAAAACAGCAACCTTTTTCCACAGAGGCCTGGGCAGTGAGGTTAGGCTAAAGAAGGGGAAGCAGAAGGGACAAGGGAAAAAAAAAAAAGTGAGAAAAACCAGCCAGAAGGAGAGGGGAAAAAAGAAGATAGAACTTGAATTACTGATGGCATCAGTATACATTTAATAGAAGTAGTACTAAACAAATCCCATAGGATCACAACAGAAACATAAAGGGTAAACCAAGGATCACTAAGGCTATACTCCAAAAAGCCTCTCTTTCTTTCTTTAAAAATAACCGCTAAAATGTAACGCCCATGTTTTTAGTGAGCTTTAAATGAATTAAATGGGTTTTAATTAAAAGAAACTCTACAAAAATGTCCTGGAGCTTTTGAAAGAGTTAGGTAAAAGCTTGCTCAAATGAAACCGCTATTCCCCTCTGTTGCTAGTTATTCAAGTCACAGCCTTGATTATTTATTTTTAGGAATACCAGTCATTTGTACTCTCAGTGCACATTCTTGTTTCTATAGGAAAACCAGAAGCTGAAAAAACACCCATATTATGTTACACCTCGTGATCCCAGATGGAGGGGAAGGATTTACAGAATGTTAAGGCTCAGAAAAGGTCAGGGCCTTGCCCAGGGACACAGCTGGTCAGTGACAAAGACAGTTTGAGGAGCTAGGATCTACACTCCTGCTTTTGCAGAAGGCCCAAATTCCTTCTCCAAATTCCCATTGGTACCTTAGCAAGAAAAGTCAGTAACGGCTCTTTTCAACCTAATGACCTCCTCCTCCCTCTCCTCCTCCTCCTCAGGTCACTAGAGAAAAAGAAAATCCCCAAGCATCCGGAACTAGCAACATCGTGCCCGAATGTCTGAAGCTGCTAAACACAGAGATACTTCTGAGAAAGACACACCTCTCCCAGGAGGCAGCAAGCAGGAAGCCGAAGGCCAGGAGAGGTGTTAAGTACTGATGGCGTGGATGTTGTGTGTTCGATTCTGGCAAAGGCCAGGGAAAAGCCACAGCACCAAATCAAACTGCACCTGATCAGCCCAAAAGTCAGAAGACCACCGTCCTTCATAATTTAGTTACCCCAAATACCCCTGGCCATGACCACAGTTCATGGTATAATACCATCAGGTGAGTCACTAATTCATATTACTGCAAAAGGCCCTTTTAAAAGAGAAGCATGAAACTTCTAACAACGTAAAATTGTATGCAACATGTCTATGTGCATAGTGATGCAAAACCAAAACACTGAGTCAATGGATCCCTAGACAGAGGATTCTGATTCTGACAGCCCATCATGCTTTAGATCAAAAATACTATCAAAAATACTAAGACTTCAGAGGGAGGTCCTGCTGATAGTTATATACCAAAAGGTCACTGTTTCTCAAAGAACAAGACCTTTTTCTTTTCTTTAGTAAAAAAAAATTTTTTTACATTTATTTATTTTTGAGACAGAAATAGAGCACAAGGGGGAGGGGTAGAGAAAGAGGGAGACACAGAATCTGAAGCAGGCTCCAGGCTCTGAGCTAGCTGTCAGCACAGAGCCAAATGTGGGGCTTGAACCCACGAACTGTGAGATCATTATGTGAGATCATGACTTGAGCTGAAGTCAGATGTTTAACCAACTGAGCCACCCAGGTGCCCCAACAAGTCCTTTTTCAAAGTAGGACCTATGTGCTCAATATTCCTGGGAAAGGACTCATTAGATTACTCGATTTTAAAGCTAAAAAAAAAAAAGAAGAAGAAGAAGTTTCATTTGACAGACATGAAGGAACGAAGGCTAGGGGAGTTATTTACAGTCACTTAGCAAATCAGTATGGGCGTTAAGATCTGAACCAAATGCCTCTGATGCTCACCCCTATGCTATTTGCCCTGCGTCCCCCAGCATGCTGGAGGAATTAGAGGTGACTATGGTGAATAGATACAAGATTTATTACAGGGCACATGGTCCACAACTATACTATTCCCTAGAAGTCTGTAATTATGTCAACCACATACTCTCCAGGAGTCGTGTGCAGTGTGATGGTGGAAACGTTCTATATCTGTGCCGTCCAATCCAGTGGCCACTGGCTATAAGTGTTTATTGAGCACTTAAAATGTAAAATGTGCTCTTGGTTTTTGGGGTAGATTCCCATGATTCATCACTTAAATACAACATCCAGTGCTCATCCCAACAAGTGCCCTCCTCAATGCCCATCAACTATTTTCCCCTCCCATCAACCCTCAGTTTGTTCTCTGTATTTGAGAGTCTCTTATGGTTTGCCTCCCTCTCTCTCTGTAACTTTGTTTCTCCCCTTTCCTTCCCCCTTGGTCTTCTGTTAAGTTTCTCAAGATCCACATATGAGTGAAAACATATGATATCTGTCCTTCTCTGTCTGACCTATTTCACTTAGCATAACACCTTCCAGTTCCATACACATTGCTGCAAATGGCAAGATTTCATTCTTTCTCATTGCCAAGCTGTATTCCATTGTATATATAAACCACATTTTCTTTATCCATTCATCCGTTGATGGACATTTGGGTTCTTTCCATAATTTGGCTATTGTTGAAAGTGTTGCTATAAACATTGGGGTACATGTGCCCCTGTGCATCAGCACTCCTGTATCCTTTGGATAAATTCCTAGTAATATTAGCATTTACTTCTAATTCATTTAAATTTAGATAGTACCATTTTAAAATATTTTGTGCCATTTTCCCCACACAACTAATGAGATGTTCTAAAAATCATATTTTCACATATAGTCTGCCTCTCACACTTGGAGAAAGCACAAAATTCCTGTTGGAGCATATAATCTCAAAGGGATTTTTTTGCTCAGAAGGTGTGCTCACCGTATTTATCACGGTCTGCCTTACAAGGCAGCCCAAGTGAAGAACTGAGCTTCAGTTCTAAGCAGCACTCACATTTACTATTGCCTCCATCTTCCCCATCTCACTCTGCTGTGACATCAGCGTAGGAGCTGGGAGAGTAAGTGGGTTAGCTGAAAGATCCAGGAGTAACTAGGACAGTGATCTGCATCCCATGGTGCTGGAATGTGGGGAAAACTGCGAGCCCAAGCCCATCCAGGTTTCTGGAACCACTCCCACCCCTGCTGGCTTGTCAGTGTCTCTGCCTGGGAGGAGAGGAAAGGGTCCAAGCAAGCCGCTTTCTGCGTATCTCTGCCATGCTGCCTGGTTTCTGAAATTATACCAGACCTTGTCAGTCCTGTATTATTTTAATTTTTTTTAATGTTTTTTATTTATTTCTAGGAGAGAGAGAGAGAGACAGCGTGAGCAGGGGAGGGTCAGAGAGAGAGGGAGTCACAGACTGAAACAGGCTCCAGGCTCTGAGCTGGCAGTCAGCACAGAGCCCGACGCAGGGCTCAAACCCACGAACTGCGAGATCATGACCTGAGCGAAAGTCGGACACTTAACCGACTAAGCCACCCAGGCGCCCCAGTCCTGTATTACTTTAACAATAATGGCAAAGACTTCCCTCACCAACTAAAAGCTACCCAAATATCTATCTACAACAATAATAATAGCAAAATTGAACTTTTACGTACCACACCCTATACTAAGCACTTACATACGTTAGCTCATTTGATGACCACAATTAGTAGGGATATTTTGTTAACCCCATTTTATGGATGAAGAAAGACAGGTCTAGAGGATAAGTAATTTGCTATGGATTCTATTGCTGCTAAGTGGTAAAGCCAAAGTCTGGGTTCTTAATCAAAATGCAATACTTTTATATGATGCTTTCAACACAAAAGGTACTCAGTAAATATCAGGGCACCTGGGTGGCTCAGTCGGTTAAGCAACCGACTTTTGATCTCAGCTCAGGTCATGATCTCATGGTTCATGGGACTGAGCTCTGCATTAGGCTCTGCACTGACAGCATGGAGCCAGTTTAGGATTCTCTCTCTCTCTCTCTCTCAAAAAAAATAAATAAACTTTTAAGAAAAAAGGTATTCAGTAAATGTAGTTAGTTGAATGAATGAATGAGTGGAGGAAACGCTGGCAAACTCGTTTATCATTTATATTAGCACAGATAATAACATGTTAGCCCAAGTAAGACTTTGAGCTTTAAATAAAACTGTCATGGAGCGCCTGGGTGGCTCAGTCGGTTAAGCATCTGACTTCGGCTCAGGTCATGATCTTGCTCATAGGTTTGAGCCCCACGTCAGGCTCTGTGCTGACAGCTAAGAGCCTGGAGCCTGCTTTGGATTTTATTTCTCCCTCTCTCCCTGTCCTTCCCCAGCTCACACTCTGTCTCTCTCTCTCTCAAAATAAGAAATATTAAAAAATTTTTTTTAGATAGAATTGTCATTTGGTAAAAAATTGACTGTGACTTCTGCCTGTGTAGAAGTAAAATGTGTGAAATTCACACCTATGCAAATTTAATACATCTATTGTGGGCAATCATTAATGACTATAAAGAAGCAGGAAGGCAGTCTGAATAAACAATTAAAAT
This sequence comes from Hyaena hyaena, assembly GCF_003009895.1. Taxonomy (NCBI): domain Eukaryota; kingdom Metazoa; phylum Chordata; class Mammalia; order Carnivora; family Hyaenidae; genus Hyaena; species Hyaena hyaena. Next base: position 3,359,319 of record NW_024080668.1, on the reverse strand, counting down.
TGTCAATGGAAATATTTTAAATGACCCTGAAATAATTTCTTAATCTTTTTCTGTTTTCACACATTAGTGAGTTTCTTGGCAGTAACATGTGTTTACAATTTCTACTGCATTTATCTTCAGAGACATCAGCATAAATGTACACAAAAGGGCTCACATCTACTGGCAAAGGCTACAAACGTGTCCTGGCTCCTAAACCACTCTCTTTGTCTCCAGGCCTTTTCTGCTAGTCTCCATCCCTTAATCTTCCTTAGACAATGCATTCATCTTGCTGCTCAAATGCTCAAATGTTTTCAAATACTCCCTTTTCCCATCAGATATAAATTCCTCATGTCCCACTCTGATGGCCATCCCCCAAATCACCTATGCTCAGGTTAGCAGGCTCCTCACTGTCTCCCGCTGCCCATGCATTCATGACTGTTCTTCTGTCTAGAATGTTCCACGCTTCTGCTACTCAAATCTTTATCATGCCTACTTCAGGTTCTGCTTCCCCATGAAACTCCTCTGACCACTTTTGGTTTTTCTTAAAATCAAGACGGATCTGATCTTAATCTGTCTGGAACCCTCATGTCCCAGATAACCCCTGGTTCATTTTTGTTCTTTTTCCAGGTTTCTGCTCAAATATCACTTTATATCTTGGCCTTCTCTGACCACTGTATTTAAAATGACAACACTCCCTCACCCAGGTACTCCCAAACCTCTTTTGCCTGATTTATTTTTATTTTTCTTCCTAGTATTCATCACTGTCCTCTATATTCCATATTTATTTGTTTGTTTGCTTATTGTCAGTCTCTCCCTGTCCATGAGAGCAGGAAATTTTGTATGTTTTGTTACTGGTTTATCTCTAGAACCAAAAATATTTACTGGCACATAAGTAGATGCTCAATACATAAATATTCTTCTTTTATAATCTAAAGGTCATGGGCGCCTGGGTGGCTCAGTAGGTTGAGTGTCCAACTTCGACTAGGGTCATGATCTCATGGTTCATGGGTTTGAACCTCGCATGGAGATCACTGCTGCCAGTACAGAGCCCGCTTTAGATCCTCTGTCCCTCTCTCTCACTGTCCCTACCCCATTCAGGCTCTCTTCTCTCAAAAATAAATAAATATTTTTAAAAAGTCTATGTAATTCGAAGGTCATTGTGATGAGAACAAAAGCAAGAAAATTTAACTTATATTAAATCTCCTTACAACTTGGAGTCCTCTGATAAATATCTGAGACATGCAGAGTGTGACACTCCTCAAGCAACTGATGGCTGCCTTAATGTTGATATTTTATTAGGGACTAAAAGCAACCTCATCTTGACCACAGCCAGACCTCCAAAGGCCTGTAGTCCCTGCTTTCAGCATACAGAAATTGCTTAGAAATTTACACTAGCTCTACCCCCACTTCCTCCACAAACTTAAAAATATATCATCTGTCACACCTCTCATTTATAGGACCCCTCTTTCTGCCCAAGGATCTTCTCCCTGTGCTATAATAAAAACACATTTTTTGCACTAAAAATGTCTCAAGAATTCTTTCTTAACCATTGCTCCCAAACCCAGACTTCAAATCGTATCAATAGCATGTTCTATATTGCATCACTTAGCACTTAGTTATAGTTAAATTAGAAGTGTGAATCTTATGGTGCCTGGGTGGCTCAATTGGTTAAGTGTCAAGCCCTGCTCTGGGCTTCATACTCTCTATCCCTCTCTCTGCACCTCCTGAGATTCTCTCTCTCTGCCTCTTGCTCACTTGAGCTCTCTCTATCAAAAATAAATAAATATATAAATTTATATTAAAAAAAGAAGTGTGAATTTTGTCTCTTTCAGTGTATTTCTAAGACAAATACAAATAATTCCTGGTATCCTTCTATATTTTCTTCTTCAACAATGCATTTTTTTTTCATTAAACAGTCACTAGATGTATGTTGAGTGTTTGTTGTATGTCATTATATGCCAGGTCCTATTCTTTTAGCAAAACTTCAGGAGCTCACAGTTACACATAAATACATGGATACACATAGAGGCAAGAAACAAGACTGAAAGAAAGAATAGTAAAAGGGCGACTAGTAAAACTGAGAATCCAATATTAGTATGTGGGGACAGAGTGTACAGGGTGAGTGTGACAGACTGAGTGGGTAGAAAAAGGAAAAAAGACAGAATGGGAAGAGACTAGAGGAGGATGCTGCCAAAGTGATCACCAGATGCTAGTGCTTAATATAAACTTTACTTAAACAGATATGCAAATATATTCTACATGAATTTTTTAAATTCACGTTTCAAAAGTTATCTGCTAGTAATCCTGGGGGGTAGAAATTAGATTAAGACTAGCGACATCTGGTGGATATTTTGGAATTGATCCTTGAATTTCTCTACTGTGTCACACTACCCAAGTCTCCATACCTCTGGACTGACATTCATAATATGTTAGGGGTCATAACTACACTATCATGAAATCATCTTTCTGCAGGACCTGAGATGTCATTGCAAGATGTTGCCAGATTTCTACCAAGATACCTTCTATCAGCTGATGACCCTCTGCCTTCTGGAGGATGTATATATAATTTGACACCAGGATTCTTCCTTTAATAGGTAACATATTACTTAAAATATTCATATTCTTTGACCCAGGGATTCTACTTCTGGAACTCTACCCTAAGGAGGAAAAAAGTCTTAAATGAGGAAATCAATTCATCATTTATAATGGATGCGGGGAACCTAAAAGTCCAACAAACAGAAAAATGGTCAAGAAAATTAGAGTCACAGGGGTGCCTGGATGGGCTCAGTCGGTTAAGCATCCGACTTCAGCTCAGGTCATGATCTCACGGTTCGTGGGTTCGGGGCTCTGTGCTGACAGCTAGCTCGGAGCCTGGAGCCTGTTTCAGATTCTGTGTCTCCCTCTCTCTCTGACCCTCCCCTGCTCATGCTGTCTCTCTCTGTCAGAAAAAAATTAAAAACATTAAAAAAAAAAATTAGAAGCCTTATAATGTTTACCAAACATTTGTAGCCATATTAAACAAATATTTTAACAATTTCATATTAACAAACATTAAGTTAAAAAAAGCAAAAGTCTGGGGCTCCTGCGTGGCTCAGTCAGTTAGGCATCTGACTTCAGCTCAGCTCATGATCTCATGGTTTCTGAGTTTGAGCCTAGCATCAGGCACTGTGCTGACAGCTCAGAACCTGGAGCCTGCTTCAGATTGTGTCCCTCTCTCACTCTGCCCCTCCTCTACTCATGCTCTGTCTCTGTCTCTCTCGAGAATAAATAAACATTAAAAAAAATTTTTTTAAAAGCAAAAGCCAAAAAGTGTGGGCATAATTTGGTCTTAAATATGTAAGTAATTACACATAAAAAGGCTAGAAGAAAATACTACATTCTAAAATATTAAGTGATAGCTTCTGGATAGAAGCATTATGGGTTTTTTTTTAAAATCATGGTTTGCAATATTTCTTAAATGCTCTATAATTAACATGAATTATTTCTTTTTTTTATTAACTTTTTTTTTAATGTTTTATTTATTTCTAGGAGAGAGAGAGAGAGAGCGCGTGAGCAGGGGAGGGTCAGAGAGAGAGGGAGTCACAGACCGAAACAGGCTCCAGGCTCCGAGCTGGCAGTCAGCACAGAGCCCGACGCGGGGCTCGAACCCACGAACCGCGAGATCATGACCTAAATGAAAGTCGGACGCTTAACCAACTAAGCCACCCAGGCGCCCCTAACATGAATTATTTCTATAACAAACATTGTTTAAATCTTTTAAACAATGCATATTCTGACTAATTGCTAGAATTTTTCAACCTCTTCCTGGTTTTATTAATGATGAATCAAGAGAGCTAGAATTTCCACAAGGGGAAGCAAGAAAAGAAAGCAAATGTATGACAGTTTTGTTCCAGGATCTGAGTCCTGATGGAGAAATCCCCCAGTTGCAGAACTGTACTAAAATTCAATTAATGTCATCACACTCCTTTCAACAGTACACCAGAAACTTACAGAGGGCTCTGCGGGCATCAGGGAGTTATAGAGTCTCCTAACCACTTGAGTCCCCATCTTCGGAGTCCCTAGAAAAGCCGGATCAGGGCCACCTTAAAATAGGAAGAGGGAGAATGTGCAAAAATACAGAACAGGGAAAAAAAATTCCAAAGATAAACCAATCTATTAGGGTCAGGCTCCTGCTCCAAATCTACCAACATATGCCATCTAGCTAGAAGTTTCAGAAATAGTACCCTGGTTAGCAGGAAATCCAGCCAAAGATACTATAATCACAACAGGGCTATCCCAAGGGCATTTTAAAAACTAGCCAGTTAGGCTTAGTAATAATAAAGTAAAGAGCAATGCTTCCCTATCAGTCAAGCAAGGATGTATTTTCTCTCCTCCCTACATTTATCAGTCAATGACCATAGGAAGGATTCTGAAGACAATCAGGACAAATACTGGGGGCTCTGCTTCTGGCATGCACTTCCATTCATCCTCAGGAATTCCGTTTTAACCTAGACAGGCTGCATTTATATTTTATGGAAGAAATGTTTTACATAGTACTTTAAGTTTACAAAGTGTTATCACCTACAGTATATTAGACCGACATGGTAAATAACGTTGGAAATGAAGTTCACTTTATTAACCCCCAGCTAATAGTAACAGGCTAGGGAGTTCCTCTGCCAATTAGTGATGGAGTAAGTTTTCTAGTCACTTCTTCTGAATCCACTTGCACGAGGTCTGTGCCAGAGAACAAGCTGGGAAAGTGATGATGATGATGATAATGGCAGCCGATAATTGGCTACAGACTATATACTGTTCCAAGTGTTGTTTTTTTTTTTTAACTCCAAACATTCTACGAAGTTGGTACTATTATTTACCAACTATTTCGTGCTGTGATTCCATTCTCAATACTGTGTCGGCCTTAAGGAATTATCCGTCTCAGGGATCAACTGAGGGGCGTTGGTATTTGGGGAGAACAGCGTACAGACTGAAAGGGGGCGTGCGTTACTACTCGGGTCTCCAAGCTCTCAAAGTCTGAATCAGAAACTTCATCCTAAGCACCTGTAAGGCTCAGAGCCGGTTCTGAACCTGAAACTTCCGCCTGCTTCTTTTCAACACTTCCCCCGCACCCCCATCTCACCCCTCCATGTGTCCTCATTTGTGATCTGGATGCTCAGCCAGTGGTAATTATGTTTCCCAGGCACCTCCCACCTTTAGCACCTACCTCCTATTTCACCCGTACGTCTGGTTCAGCATCTCTGACCCCAGCTCTTCTGAGCAAGGCCTCCCGCTGCCGCGCCGCCGCCGCGCCGCCGCCGCCGCCGCGTTCCCGCTGCCATGGTGACGCGGAGGCCAGCCCGATCTCGCCCCGCCCACCTCCGGCTGGCGCGAGCCAGTCCCGGCTGACCTGGGCCCCGCCCCCTGCCCGTCCGGCCCCGCCTCCGGCCGAGACCACAACCCCGCGGGCCTTGACCCCGCCCCCTGCCTTCCCGACAAGCCTCCTGCGGGCGGAGACAGCCCCGCCTCCTGCCTGCCAATCTCCCGCCCGGGGAGTGCCCGCCTTCTGCAGTTGAGAGCCCGCCTCCTCGGCGTGCAAACCTCGTCTCCCCTGTGTCCCAGCCAAGGCCCGTGGAGTAGGGCGCCGGGAGTCTGGATTTCCCCACCGCCCCTAGGCTGAGCGAGACCCGCTGCACTGACGTGGAGCCCGCAGACCCCCACCCTGCAAAACGCACCAGGCATGTTCCTTATGCGATTTATTGATCCTAGCGACTCTGCGCCTGAGAGCCAACAGTGCAGCCAGGGGGAGCTTCTGGGCCATGCAGTGCTGTCAGTGACTTGAAATACAGGCAACCGGTGGTCGGGGAATCGCTTCCTCCACGCCTCACCCCTGCCCTCGTTTGTCTTTTTAGGTTCTGGGACCTTTGACCCAACCATTGAGGGAATTGCCCAAGCCAGCCCTGGGGACTGTGTGTGAGAACTCGGAATGCTTTATCAGGGCATTTCTTCGGTTTTGAATATAAGGTGTATAAAAGAGACACCATTAAATTAAGCCCAACAAAATCAGTTTAAGTGCTGGGGTAACCCGTTCTTCCTGCACTTTTCTTGAAAGCAAAAGCAAAGGTAGGGGTTAAACTTCCTGCACGCTCCCCTCAGCCCCTCCTTTTGTGAAACTCCATTCCCCGTCCCCCCGCCCCGCCCCAAGCCAACCCAAATACAACTCCAAGTTCACAGTGGCAAACTGAAGGCAGGCCTAGGGGAGAGAGCAAGACTGGGGGCACTCACTGGGGTTCTGGAGTTCTTTAAGTTTAAAAGATGGCAGCCATCTCTGGGCAGCCAGCAAATTCCCCAAAGCAGCCTCTCCCCACGTGAGTGGCGGTGAAATGACAAAACAGGTCCATCCTCCGCCAGGTTCACACCAGGGTGCCTTTCTTGCTGTCATAGCGGGGTGTGGCCTGGGGGAAGCGAAGGGTTGCATACTCTGTAGCATTTTCTAACTGCAGATGCTTCACCTCCAGAGCGGAGCGTGGCTCGGTACAGCTGTACACTTGAATGTCTGCATAATGTAAGCTGCTCTCCTTGGACCGGAGGCCTCCACTCCTCTCCCGAGACGCAGGCTTCTGTAACACCTGCTCATACGTATGTCCTGTTGTGTCAGGGGCCTGCAAGAAATTGACAGCATTAAGGGAGGTACTTGGCTTGCTTTTGCCCCTCACCTACAAACAGGGTCAGCTGTAATGATGTCCCTTCACTTTGCTCCTTTGTGGAGCAGAACGAGCAAGTTCTGGTTCAAGATGACCCAGATGCGTCCCAGGGTGAAAAAGCAGGAACCTTGAATCCCATGTCTGAACAGCCCCCTGGAAGGGACAGAGGCCTGTCGTTACCTTGGTGCCATTCTGCTGCTGCTGCTGCTGCTGCTGCTGCTGTTGCTGCTGCTTCTGCTGCTGCTTCAGTGTCGGTCTTGCTTGGCTTCCTGAGAGGCAGAAATCCAACTTAAATCCATTATCTCTTCCTTGTCTCTACTGAGCTTACCCTCTTTGAGTCTCTATTAAACTAGTATAGTGGGCTTCTAACTAATCTCCCTGCCTCTGGGTTCACCCCTTTTACTGCTACCATCCCCACATCCAAACTCCTTTCACACTCTGCTCCTGATATCTTCCATACTCAGTTTTCACCTGCCCCTAACACAGCTCAACAAACATATGCTGACAGCCCGTGATATGCCAGGCTCTGTGACGCATTCTGGGCACTGAAGAACGAGCAAGCTATTTTCTCTGCCTCAGGGAGCTTACTGTCTACTGGAGGAGGCAAATAATTAGACTATTAACAGTGCAAGGTGGTCAGTGCTCAGATACACCAAACAATTGGTCACTTTCAATCAAGTCAGTCTGTTTCTCCTTCCTTCCTTTCTCCCTTCCTTCTTCCTCTCTTTCTTCTACATGAGATAATGGTACTGCCTGAATTACGCTTTCCTCTTTGCTCCTCTTCCAGCCTGGGGATTTGCTATTATTCCTTCGACGCTGGTGTTTTCGCCTATTCTCCAATGGTGGGAGTCCGTTTCGGCACTAGTAAACTACACTGCAGTTACTTGTTTAGGTGCAATCAAGTCTCTCAAACTTGACTTTCAGCTCTTCTTGTGCCCCTCTGCCTGCTTGGGACCCAGCAGAGCGCCTCACACACGCTATAAGTGCTCGGTTAATTTTTGCCCGGTGAATGAGAGAACAGGCAACCTTGCCACTCTAAGATAACAGAAAGAATGAGACCCAGAGTTTCAGAGCTGGTCTGGGACCCAGTATCCGAAAGATTTCCTCTGCTGTACTGTCTCCCATTATCCCTTCCAAGGCTGCTACTCCTCTTTTTCATCCTTAGGCCCTTTCCAAAGACACTGGTTCTAGTACTTTCTCTTCTCTAATTTGACCACTCCAAGCCCCGACCCCCAATGGCCAGTTACCCATTTTCTTTTTCCTCTGGGAAGTTGATGGGCAGCTCCTGTGAAGGGAAACACAGATCACCCAAGTGTAAGTGTCCTGGTCTCTATCTTCCCACCTTCACCATTTGTTCTGTGGCCTCCTAACAGTCTGGGATGACCTTCCCCAACCTCCCTCTAACAAAGATTCACCCTGAGCCAGCCCAAAAGCATTTATCAAGGGTACCACATCTCTCCCTCGAGGATGGTTCTGGAAGGTGGAGTGGTACAACTGACATAACCAAACCCAAAATACAGCCTCAGGCAATCAGGCGCAACTCGCCAGGGAGATTGTCCAGGGAGATAGTCGGGTTGAGGGCTATTCTGGGATTGTCTAACAGGCTAATCCCAGCAGAGGGTAAGGGAAACCTGCCAAAAAATGGGATATTCCTGGATTTAGAGACCCTCTTGCTACTGCACTCAGTGTTTTATTTTATTTATTTATTTTTTTTTTCAAGGTCTCTGCTAACATGGGGTTCCCATTCTGGGAGTCACGGAAGCTGCCACAACCAGGGTTAACTAGTTAGGACCCCTCCAAGCCCTTTTCTAATCTCCCTCCCTGTTTCCCTGTCCTTGTTTTTAATTAACAGAGAAAGTGAGAGATATTTAACCTTTCACATTCACAGCACAGGGAGCTCTGAATTTGGTGAGTGACTCAGCTGCCCTTGCCCTTGCTGCAGGACAGACCTCATTTCTGAGCTGCAGGACAGACTCCTTTCTGAGCCCCTGGGGTCCCCAGCGGAGCCAGGGTGTCTGCGTGATTGTCAACTGTTTGAATGCCAGAGAAAAACACTTGTCTGAGGAAATAGGCTGAATAGTTTGAGGCTTACTCCGATGCTTTTTCTTGCTAGTATATTTCCAACTCTCACCAGAGCCAACCCTATCTGTTCTGACCTCTGTCTCCGTAAGGAAATTTCCTTCTTTTGCTAACTAAAAAGAGAGAGAGAGAGAGAGAGAGAGAGAGAGAGAGGAGCTTCTAAGTCATGTCCATTTTACTGCTGTGGAAAAATCAGTATTTTCACATACACATTTGACAGAGGTTTCTGTTTTGGTGTGACTTTTGGTTTTAATGCAGCTTGCTGAGTTGAAAGCAGATGGAGTCACCATCTGAACTTTACTGGTGGTTTGGAAGAAAAAAGCTTTGAAACCACTTCTAGGTCTTTCTACTTCTATTTTCTACGTTTGCCACTCCAGCTCTTCCTTTTGTTAATTTAATTTAATTTTTTTTTTTTACCTCTGCCTGGTCATAGCCTTATCCTAGCCTCTAATCCTTTGCCCTTGTTGCTAATATTCTCCTATTTACTTCTACTTAAATGGATGAAGAGAATATAAATTCTAAAGTAACAGACTTGGGCGACCCAATGTTAGTGAATGAAACCTGTTCCCATGTTGGATACTGTCTAATGCCTGGACACAAATGGAATATTCAGTTAGACTCATAGTTGATAGGATTTTAGTTTTAGTTCAGAATTCAGGAAACTAAATGGGCACTTTCATTTATTGGTAGTAGGGGAAAAAATGGCTCAATTTTCCGAGAATGCAATTGACAAGAAGTATAAGGACGCTTAAACATAAGATGTGTACCCTCCGATGTAGCAAATCTATATCCTAAGAAATAATCAGGCACAAATATGGATGCTCATTGTAGCATTATTTACAATTGCAAAAAATAGGAAATACCCTAAATGTTCAACATTGGGAAACCACTACATAAATGGCATCTTCTATAACTAGAACATTATACATCCATTTAAGAAAGATGTGCAGGGGGTCTCCTGGGTGGCTCAGTTGGTTAAGTGTCTGATTTCGGCTCAGGTTGTGATCTTGCAGTTCTGGGGTTCAAGCCCCACATGGGGCTCTGTACTGACAATGTGGACCCTGCTTGGGATTCTGTGTCTCCCTCTCTCTCTGTCCCTCCCCTGCTCATGCTCTTGTCTCCCTCTTTCTCAAAAGTAAATGAAACATTAACAATTAAAAAAAAAAAAGATATTGGAAGAACATATAATAGCATGGAAAACCTTAATCTTTGTAATAAAAAGATAATAAGGCATGTTTTGAGGTAAAAACTATGCACACAGACATTTCAAAATGGTTACGTGGAGGTGATCTTTCTGAGTCACTGTGCAGGTCGGCGTGCATAGGAGAGGTCCAGTGCCCAGATGCTTCAAAGCCTTATTAAAAATGTTTGGGTTCCCACGAAGCCCTACTGTACACAAGATTACCAGGAAATTTGGGTAGGAATGGGATGGATGGGCTTCATTGTTTATAAGATCAGGATAAAAGAGGTAAAGCTTTGAAAGCTTCAAGTCCTGCACCCACTCCTGGTCATCATTAACCAGCTTTACTTGGAGTACACGTCAGATGGAGCGTCAGTCTGGCTGTAAATCTCAGCAAGCTGTTAGATGGGAACATTCAGCATTGCTGCACACTTGTCAATATGTGGTTTCCTTTGTGGTGCAAATAAATATAACTGCGAGGTGCACCAAAAAAAAAAAAAAAAAAAGGATCACGTAGAAATATACTAAAATATTCCTGTCGTTTATGATTGCTGTAAATATATTCAGTATATTTATGGTTGCTTCTTATTTCCTGCTCTTTGATATTTTCCAAATTTTCTGTGGTGAATATTACTTTTGTCATCAGAAAAGAATAATAATGAGGACACCTGGGTGACTCAATTGGATAAGTGTCCAACTGTGGCTCAGGTCATGATCTTGTGGTTTGGGAGTTCAAGCCCCACATCGGGCTCTGTGCTGACACCTCAAAGCCTGGTAAATTCTGTGTCTCCCTCTCTCTCTACCCCTCCCCTACTCATGCTATGTCTCTCACTGTCTCTCAAACATAAATAAATATTTATAAAAATTTTAAAAAAAGAATAATGATAAATATAAAATAAAAATTTTTTTAGTTGTCATACTATCAGCCTCTGTAAGTTTATTGAGATAATGAGAAACAGAGGGAAACGATATTTATCTACTTAAAAGATCTAATATTTATCTACTTAAAATATCTACTAATATTTTAAGAGGAAAAAATGTATTTTGGTTAGAATATCCGGGGTAGTGTTTCTATTTTTTTTTTTTAATATTTTTATTTATTTCTAGGGGAGAGAGAGACAGCATGAGCAGGGGAGGGTCAGAGAGAAAGGGAGACACAGACTCTGAAACAGGCTCCAGGCTCTGAGCTGGCAGTCAGCACAGAGCCCAACGCGGGGCTCAAACCCACGAACCACGAGATCATGACCTAAGTGAAAGTCGGACACTTAACCGACTAAGCCACCCAGGAGCCCCCTGGGGTAGTGTTTCTAGCTAGGCTGTAGTGTTGGACTGATGGCATCAGACTAGCTGTGTGAACTTCAGTAAGTTTTTAGCTTCATCAGGCTTTCATTTTCTTATTAATAAAATGAGGATAATAATAGAACCTAAACACCATGGATTATCATAAGAATTATATAAAATAATTGATGTAAATACTCAGCTAGGTGCCTAACGTACAATGAACATCAGTAAAAGACGACTGCTACAATTACCACCATCAGAGGAAAGATTAACCAAAAATGAAGAATATGAAAACTTGAAACAAAGGAAGTGAAAGTTGTTACACTCTTTTCTGTAGAAATTCTTACATGTTCCTAAATGTTCTGTGTCTACGGGATATCTCAGAGTTTAAAAAGTGACTTCCCTCCTCCCCTCCCCCAATCCTGATAAAATTCTGGGAAACTTAACATTGTTTCCATCTTGCAGATCGGTCAGCTAAGGCCCTAGAACTTTGGTATCTTACTCAAGAAGGCAGGGGCCAAATTTCCCATTATTACTACGTTCTCTACATCTGTCATTATACTGGGTACATATAGGTATTCAATTATTATTATTGAATTATAATTCAATTATATACGTATAATATTTGGTAAATAAGTGAGTAGTAAGAACAGGATTTGAATCCAACGTACAGATTCCAAATCATATGCACTCTTCAATGTACTGTATCTATTTCTGTAAATACAGTGATGGTCTTTTTTTTTTTTTCACAAGCAGGACATCCTCAAGACTGACCCAGGGATGGAATATATAGCTAAGAAAACAGTGAACAGGATAAAACCAGGTACAGGAGTTTAGAGGGGTTACATCCCTGGGAAAGAACAGTAAAAGCAGTGTGAATAATTCATTGTGAGGCTTTCCCATATCCTCTGCTCTTCAAACCTATGCTCTAAACAACATAGGTCATGCTATCTATACTGTACTCGTGAGGAAAAAGAGAAGTTACAGGATTTGCCTAAGGTCACACGACAAGCAAGTGTGAAAGCTATATTCAAATATTTCATGGATATTCTCCCTCTCTCCACTTCTGCCCTTTTAAACAAACATTTCTTCAAAGTTGATTGCTTCATTTGGGAGGGCAGATTATGTAGTGGTTAAAAGTATGAGCCTTGAAGTCAGCAGGCCTGGGTTGGAATGCTGGTTTATTTGCTCACTAGCCATGTGACCTGGGACAAGTCAACTTCTCTGAGCCTCGAGGAGTAAGGCCACCTCCCCTCATAGCATTGTGGGGAAGAGTAAATGAGATTGTTTGAAAAGTGCCCGGAATACAGTAAGCTCGCCAATGCTATCATTAATTATCATCATCATCTGGGGAAGAAAGGAAGGGAGAGAGAGGAAAGGAGAGGAGGAGAGGGACAGAGAGAAACCGTGCCAGTTCACCATTCCGTTCCCGCTCTGGCCCATTTTACTGTCAGCAGTCTTGGCTGTGTTTTCTGAAAGAAGTGAGCACAGAAAGAGGTAATGCTCTGGTGCTGGCACCCGGGAGGTGTGCCAGGCAGAGGGAGGTGGCTGTAGGAGGTTGGTAGAGAACTCTCTGCAGGCTTTCCCTTATTCTCTGGGCCTCCGTGTCCACCAGCAGAGAAGTTACCCTCCATCCCCTGCCCCTACTCACCAGCGTCCCCCGCAGCAGAGCTGGTTTCCCATGGTGCTCCTTCACCTCCGCCTCCGAGGGAGCCCAGCTGTTTTTCTACATAAAGAGGCTTGTGCATTTCCTGGTTCCTGGTTTAGCTTTCAGTAACAGCTCCCGGGAGTCTTTGTCAGTGTCAGATTTCAACCTAGCAGGTTGGACTTTGGAAGCCACCTGCTGGAATGATTCCCAGGTGACTGTTCCCAGCCAAGTGGTACAGGAACACATGTGGGCTCCAGGTAAGAGCTATCTCACCTTCGGGATTTGGAGCTGCTTTGAAGAAGTCATGAACTTTGGGCGTCAAGCTTCAGTGAAAAGGAAACTGAGATAGCAAAGGACCCTGGGTTTCCTTAGGAAATGTTTCTCTACTACATCACGCTGTCATTGAAATACATCCTCTATAATGGAGTCAAGAGTCTTACCTTGTGTTTCCCCAGCACTACTCAGGTTGAGTGGAGTTTCACTTTCACAGTAATCAGTATCAGTTTCTTATTATCCCTGTCCAGAATCTGGGTTTGAAAACTGGAGTCTCTTGGAAATTCTAATTTAGGGAAATGGATTCCTTTCATAGCCCCCCCTTGCATTTGGAATCAATGTGAGCAGATCCCTTTTTTCTACGATGGTGAAAGAGAGAAAGACCTAACTCATTACCTAATCCCCTTGCTGGTCAAAAATCAGATGGTGTTATGACTGGAATGGCCTCTCAGCACTTCTTGACCATTGACTTCCTCATGCTCAGTACAGAATTACAGAATCTCTACTTCCACCTCAACTCACTCTCTCCCTCCAATGACCCAAAGTTAGACTCATTCTGCACTCACCAGTGAGCAGGGTGCAGTGAGCAAATTCCTCTGTAGAAAATATGGGCTCTGGGAGAATTTGTGAAACCTGTAAGGCTTCTCTTCAGGGCTCCGACCCCTACATTGCCCAGATGCCCTGTTATTTTTTGTGCCCCTTAGGGATGTTCAGGACCCACCACTCAGCCCCGGACTCCACAGGGTACACTGGACGCTTCCTTCCTCCCCCTCCTTTTTCCTTATGAGAAATGGGCATAATGAGAGTGATAGTTTGATAGGATTGTGGTGAAGATTATGTGAGATAATGTACACAAAGTTCTAGTCCACAGTCTGGCACATGGGAAGCTGTCAGTAAGTTCTACCTATTGTTATCACTTCTTCTTAGCTAATTGTCAGACAGCAAAGCATCTCACTTTATCATCTTGTGAGGGATCATTGTACTAGCCTCTTACTTAATGGCTATGCTTCTCCCCAGCAATCCTTTCTATGCACCATTAGTGACTGTATTCTTTTCATCCTGATACCCAAACTTTTTAGCCTGGCACTCAAAGCCACCACAATCTGGTCCCTTTTTAGCCACTTTCTCTAACTTAAAGGAGAATTTTAAAGGAAAACACCAAAGAGATTTTATGACCAGAAACCCCAAAGGAACCCACAGTGTACTGTGGTACCCAGAAAACCTTAAGCAGTGTTAATAGAAGTTAGAGTGATAAACAAGGGTATTGATTATTCCACTGAAGTCTGTACCAGTCAGCCCATGACCAGAATAATCATTTTAATCCACATGTTGAATTCCAAGTTACACTGTCAAAAGGCAGGGTGTTCTAGAGAAAGTTGTCTAGGTTTGGAATGTCCTGGAGGCTCCTGGCTGCCTCAGTCAGAGGAGCATGTGACTCTTGATCTCGGGGTTGTGAGTTTGAGCCCCGTGCTAGATGTAGATATTGTTTAAATGAATAAATAAACTTTTTAAAAAGTTATATATGGTTAAAAGAGGTAGGCATGTTTACTTGGGAAAGAGAAACTTTAAGAGGAAGGGATAGTTATTTTAGAAAATCTGAAAGGGACTTCCAAATGAAAGAAGGATTGCACTGATTTTCTGGACATAACCAGACCAATAAGCAGAAGTTACTGAAATGAAGACTCTGGGCCAATAGAAGGAAGAATTTATTAGAAGTATGTCCAAAGAGTTCTGATGAAGAACTCCAAAAAAGAACTTACAAAGTTCCAAGTTCCCCATCACTTAAAGTGTCCCAGAGAAGGGCGCTTGGGTGACTCAGTTGGTTAAGCAACCGACTTCAGCTCAGTTCACAATCTCTCAGTACATGAGTTCAAGCCCCACTTTGGGCTCTCTGTTGTCAATGCAGAGCCCAGTGAGGATCCTCTGTCCCCCCTTTCTCTCTGCCCCTTCCCTGCTCATGCTCTCTCTTAAAAATGAATGAAAAATTTTTATAAACATCCCAGAAGATGTTGACTAACAGTTGTAAATGAGTTTGAATGGTGTGGGGATTTGGGCTTTATCAGAGGTTTCAAATTTTTTTCTAGCTAAGGAACCCTCTCTTTTATTTATTTAAAAAAAATGTTTTTATAGTTTTTATTCATTTTTGAAACAGAGAGAGACAGAGCATGAGCGGGTGAGGGGCAGAGATAGAGGGAGTTACAGAATCTGAAACAGGCTTTGAGCTGTCAGCACATAGCCCAACGCAGGGCTCAAACCACAAACCGTGAGATAATGACCTAGGCGAAGTCGGATGCTTAACAGACTCCGCCACCCAGGCACCTCTCTTATTTTTTTATAACTTTTTAAATGTTTATTTATTTTTGAGAGAGCGAGCGAGTGCGCACACACACGCAGGGGAGGGGCAGAGAGAGGGAGACACAGAATCCGAAGCAGTCTCAGGCTCTGTGCTGTCAGCAAGGCTCGAACCCACGAACTGCGGTATCATGACCTGTGCCGAAGTCGGTGCTCAACCAACTGAGCCATCTAGGTGCCCTAGGAACCCTCTCTTTAAATAAAGCTCACGTAAAAATAACAATTACAGAATAGATCAATGAGAAGTCATTTTGGCTAAAGTCCAAGTAGAATCCTTTCTAATCTTTTTTTCTTCTCAACCAAATGTAAGTTTCCCTAGAATAGACAATAAACGAGCATAGTTTTTAAATTTTATGTTTATAATGAACATCTTCCATAATATATTACCTGGGGGTTGATAAATACTTGTTGAACGAATGGATGAACCAATGAATATATTATTAGTTATTTCTCTGAAGCATGCTTTCATTTTTGATAGATGGTAATTTTTTAACCAAGAATTGAATTCTTTGAGTGAGGGTTCTTGGGAATCCACAGATCCTTAAGAAGGGGTACATGAATGGACCTCAAGAGGTGTGTGAACCTATTTAAATTGTAAGGCAAATTTGAGAGCATGTGTATTTTTTTCTGATAAGGGGATCTTTTGCTTTTGCTAGATTTTTCAACTGGGTCTATAACCGAAAAAAGTTCAGAATCAACCACTTTAATGGAAGAATTTCAGGTGTCCATGACAACCCGGTAAAACATATTCTGGGGGCAGGGGGGCTCATCTGGACACTCCTCAAATCATACACATGCATGAACTACAGAGAGGGATTGAGAAGTCAGGCCCCCATGCTTTCCTGAACACGCCATATCTCTCGTATTAAGACCCTGCATCCAAAGGAACGTTCTCTGGCCATCACCACTGCACAAATAACCCTAGACCCCCTGTATTTGGTCTTGGATTGGGTGGGTGATGCAGTGATTCCTCTCTTGGGTATGTTCCAGAACTAGAAATAGAGGCCTCCCCTGTGCAGAGGCTGGAGAGACTCTGGTTTGGTGACAGAGGTCCTGTGTCCGTGCCCTGCCTACGCATACTCCATCGCTCAGAATTAGACACCATTTTCACTGGACAGACCTTACTACGGGAAAACAGGGCTTTGGGCAACTCTCTCCAGCCTCAAACTGTTTCCCCAGGCCCTACCCAACACAGGCCAGACAGGCTGGAGACCCTTGTTTTTGTGTCTCTAATCACCAGCTCAGACAGTGCCCTCTGGGCTGTTTGGATGGCATATCCCTTTTCCCTCCCAGGATCACTCTCTCTTTTGTTGCATTGTGAGAAAATTATGGCTAGGAATTTGATCTGGAGCCAGGGTCAGCTTCCGGGTATGATCTCAGCATCCAAGTGTGAGCTCAGGGTGCTGTGACGTTGGGCACATCTAACTGAGGAGCTTTTTGTCTAGCTGGCTATGACCTCCTCCCCCACCCCCACCCCCCTCGCCCATCGCATCGTCCAGGCCACAGAATAGGGAGAGGCACAAACAAGGCCCTGAGATTGGGGTTTATTCAGCTCCACCCAGGACTAAACAAACGCTTTCACATGTCTCAAGGGACCAAACCATACATCGTGGGCCGTGCACGTTCCCCTTCCCCCAAGGATGCTGCTACCTCTGGGGTGGTGGGCAGCGGCTCCCATCACCGTGGGAGGCGGAAGGGGGCTGGCTGGGGGCTGGCTCGGCGGCACTCAGGACTCCCCTCTGCTTGCCTCCTCCTCTTCCTCTGGATCGGGGGGCGCAGGGAGCAGGGAGATGTAGACCTCGTTGACCTCCGTGTCCAAATGCCGGCCGCCCCGAGGCGCCTCCAGGTTAAGGATGCCGTCGTGGGAGAGAGCGGCGCGGACCCGCCAGGGGTCCACGTCCGCAGGCAGGACGTAGGTGCGGCAGAACTCTCGGGACACGAAGCCGTGGCGGTCCAGGCGCTGGGGGTGCCGGGCAGACACCTCCAGCAGGTTGTCCACAGTCCTCACGGTCACCTCATCTGGGGTGAAGTGGCTCACATCCAGAAAGGCCTGAAATTTGCCCTCACTGAGCCTGAGCTCGGAGGCCCCGGCCCTGCCGCCCCCCCCAGCCGCGGCGGCCCGGGGCCGCACGTAGTAGCCGTGGTAGAGGGTGGGGGTCAGGATCTCTTCGGGCAGGAGGCCTGGGGGGCGGAGAGAGAGGGCAAGAGCAGGATGAGGGGGAAGGCGCTGGGCACAAGGGTGAAACGGGGCGGTCAGGAGACGACGACCGGGGAGAGCAGGGGAGGGGTCGGCAGACGTGGGGAAAAGAGGCTGGGGGCCGCCCGCACTCGGCGGCTGGAAGGAGGCTGCCGGGAAGAGGGGGCTGAGTTGGGGAAGGGGATGGGAGTGGGGGAGGGCGAGACAAACGGGGGGCAGAAGAGGAACAGGAAGTCCCCGCGAGGGGCCGGGGGCAGGCGCTGGAGCCTGGCGCGCACCGCGTCCGCCCCGAGGTCAGAAGGCGGGGGACGGAGAGCCCGGCTTGGCTGGGGGCGGAGGGGGAGCCTGGGGTGGGAGACGGCTCGCCCGGAGTGCAGTTAAGCCCGCAGTGGGGTGGAGGCCAGCACCGTTGGGAGGCCAGCCCAGAATTTCGGGAGGTGGGGGGGGGGGGGGGGGGGCGGCGTCTGCACCGTACCTTCGCCGAAGCGCTGCTCGCCCAGGCGGCTGGGGTTGGCGAATTCGTACTCGGTGGTGGCCGGGTGGGCATGTGGCACCGAGCGGCCTGACATGGCTGCAGAGGCGTCGGCGGCCCTGATCCGAGGTGCAGCGACCCCTCCAGCTGCCTGGACAGCCGGGGCTCGGTCGGAGGTGGGGGGCGGGGTCTACACCACCCAAAATAGTGCCGAGCCTGGGGCGGGGGAGGAGCGGGGAGCCGGGGCCCTGAGCGCCAGCGACAAGGGCGCGACCAGCCCCGCCTGGACCCCCGTGCTCCCCCCCCTTCCCCCGCACACTCCTCAGCTGTCGCAGGCTGCCCGGAGAGACAGCTGGGGGTCCTGTCTGGGCAGCGAGCTGGGGGTGGGGAGGCTGGTGCGGGAGGCCCTGGAGAGGCCTCGCCGAGACCCTCAGTTGGTACATTTCCCACACTGCTTCCTCTCCTCCTCCGTCCCACGCGCCCTGCACCCTACTTCATAAAGCTCTCCTGGTTGCAATGTTCTGTGCGCTATGGAAGGTCAGAGATGCAAGAAACTTTTCCACCGTTTCTTTGCCCTGGGGTGAAGAGTCTCCCTGCCCAGATCAATGTCAGAATCCTTTCCTGAACCCAGGTCCACCCCGGGCACCACACAGATGCCTGGCACTGACTTGGTGATCACTGCTCTCCTCCAGGGACTCAACGAAGAGTTAATGTCCCTGGGGCACAGCCTAGGAAGATTCCAGTTCCTGCCCAGGCCCAAGATAGTTGCTGGCCCAATTCCCCTGGCATGCTAGGCTGGGGAGAAGGAGGGGGGCACATCACCCACCTGCTTGGGATTCCTGACTCCAACCCAACTCCACAGAAGGGGGTAGGGGGGGCGCCACTGGGTGTGGACGGAAAGCTAGTCAAACAAGACCAGGGCAAGTCACTGGCCAGCTCAGACGTGTTTGTGTTTCTCTTTTCTTAGCTCAGTGAGTACTGGGTATGTGTCACACTGCCAAATCCCCGATCACAAGTCTCCATGAACGGGCGGTGAGCTGGGATAATAAAACTCCTGACATCACCATTCCAGAAGCTTCACAAGACTGCGTATATAAGGGGCTGGCTGCAGCTGCAGCTGAAGGAGCTGACCAGCCAGCCGACCCCCTCCACTCACCTAGCCACCATGGACATCGCCATCCACCACCCCTGGATCCGCCGCCCCTTCTTTCCTTTCCACTCCCCCAGCCGCCTCTTTGACCAGTTCTTCGGGGAGCACCTGTTGGAGTCTGATCTCTTCCCAACTTCTACTTCCCTGAGCCCCTTCTACCTCCGGCCACCCTCATTCCTGCGGGCACCCAGCTGGATTGACACTGGGCTCTCAGAGGTAAGTCTCCCTCTGCCAGGACAGGAAAGTTCTTCCTGGAACCTCCTGGAAATCTATCCACCTGCTCTCCTTTTTCTCCTTGCCTAAATCTGGCTATATCTAAGTGTCATAGGCACTTGTGTGTCCACCAGCAAAGAAAGACTCGGTTACTGGTTCTTTCCCCCCGTTGCCTGTTTGTATTTGATGCTCCTCTGTATCTTGCTTTACTGCATTTTTTCCATGTGCTGTGAGAATCACCTTTTATCCCCTAATTTCTAAGTAGGATGCCCCTTTCTGGTTTGATTTGTAAAGATCTACAGGGAAAGAGCTGCCTTCAGATTCCTTTGCTCACCTCTTCTAATCCCTCATACGCCTATAAATTTTATTGTTTCAAGTTTCAGAGTCAGGAAACAGCCCTGCCTCATTCTGAGCTTTTCATTTCCACTGTATGGAGCTGGAGACAGCAACTACTGTTTGTCTATTCCTTTGTCTATGATTTCCCAGGTTTCTCAGGGCTGTGACAGGGCACTGACCTGGGCCCATACCTAAGGAGAAAAGGATGTAGGTCAATTCTTGGGACTCCCCCTTACGTGTCCTAAGAAGGTGGGATAACGGGGTGAACAGATGAGATTGACAGAGAGCTGTCACAGATAACATTCCGGTTTAAAAATATTCAAGTGTGAGTAAACAGGAGCCGAGTGAGCAAGGGCTTTGGAAGGACAATCCGGGCCAGTAGAACATTCCAGATTGAGTGGGTGGGAAACTTGGCACAGGCCTGAGCAAGAAGAAGGGGCCTTTGTCTCATAGACAAATGACAAGGCCAGACATCAGGGTCAGAGAGGCAGCAGAAACTGTGCCCAGACCCATCCTTGTGATTGGCCTGGGTCGCCTTCTCTCCTGTCCCTGTAAATAAAGTTTGGATCTGATGCCCATGTGGTATGGCTTGGGTACCACTGTGGTGGCTCTCCTGAACCAGAGAGCCATGTTTATTCAAAATGGGATTTTTTAGCCGAAAAAAGGAGGATAAAGTCTGCAGAATGATGAGACTGTACTAGTGTAATCCACATTCCTACCATGTTTTCTCCTACCCCCTTCTCTCCACCTTGCCATTTCTAGATGCGTCTGGAGAAGGACAGATTCTCTGTCAACCTGGATGTGAAGCACTTCTCCCCTGAGGAACTCAAGGTTAAGGTGTTGGGAGACGTGATTGAGGTGCACGGCAAACACGAAGAGCGCCAGGTGTGTAGCTTGCTTTCTCTTCTGCTCATTCATTCAGCGCGTACTGTATGCCAGACACTGCCATCGGCCTCTGGGCCTGGCAGCCTTCCTGTCTCAAGCCATAAGGGTCGGGGACAGGATAGACCGGCTGTTGTTTGGGCCCGAGAAGTGATCCTTGTTGTTCGTTTTGATTTGATTGCCTTCGGTGGGATAGATGGGATGTTTATTTCACATTTAAGCCCGTAATTTTGGCCACCTTATAATCACTGGAGGAATGAAAAAAAAAAGTCCCAGTGCTTAGGCATATTCCAGACCAAATTTTTTTAAGGGTAGGCACCAGGCATCAGCATTTTTTAAAGGGCGAGGTGGGGGGAAGCTCCCTAGGTAATTCTAATGTACAAAGTTGAGGACCACTGAATTAGGAATAGCATTAGTTGGATCTGTGGTTGCTTTACATCATTATATGAATTTCAGGTGCCTTGAAGATTCTTGACTTTGGGACTTTGCTTTTAGATGTTCCTGAATCCTCTCATCTTTAGCTCATTAAATGCTCAACTACTTGCTTTGCCCAAGTTTCAGAGCTGCACTCAGTAGCTAACACCCTGCAGCCCATGCGGAAATCACTTAATTGAGAGCCTGTCTGACCAAATGCTTGCAATTCAGCTGGTATAAAGATTAGAATCAGCTAGTTCTTAGCAGAATCCTAGAATATGGACCAGCTTCTTGTTAATTTCTGGGAGGATTTTGAAATGAGTCAGCCTCTGATCAATTATTGATAACTCCAATACTTGTGTATCAAACAGTGTGGTTTGAGGTCCTCAGGCTGTTTCAGTTTTGCTTATGTGATTAAGTTTGGGTCATAGTCTCCCTAGAAGTGTTGTTGTTGTTGTTGTTTTTAGCAGCAGTCTGGAACATTCTGGGACATTCCTGAAGAGTCAGGACAATTTCTGGGCTTCCTTAGGGATTCAGATCTTCAATGCTGGATGATATTCTAGATCCTGTAGGCCCAACAAACATTGATCTAAACCTTTGGGAAATACCCCTAAAAATATCCATGCCTCAGTTTGGAGAGCTTTCAAGTTTTTGCTTTTTGACTTCTCAAACTCTCCTTGGTAGGAGCGACCACCTGGGCAACTTTAGCTCTGCCCTAACCAGAACAGCTGTGAAGTTTTTCTCTCTTGTTACCATGGCGTATGGTCACACCTAAGGGGAAGGAAGGTATCTGAGTTCTCAGCAAGGGGTGCTATTCTCTGTTCTTACCTCTCTCTTTTTTCCTCATTGTCTTGGACTAGGATGAACATGGTTTCATCTCCCGGGAGTTCCACAGGAAATACCGGATCCCCGCTGATGTGGACCCTCTCGCCATTACTTCATCCCTGTCATCTGATGGGGTCCTCACTGTGAATGGACCAAGGAAGCAGGCCTCTGGCCCTGAGCGTACCATTCCCATCACCCGTGAAGAGAAGCCTGCTGTTACTGCAGCCCCCAAGAAGTAGAAGCCCTTTCTTTAACTGCGTTTTTTAAAACAAGAAAACGTCCCCACCAATGAATGAAAATCTTGTGATTAGTGCTGAAGCTTATTAATGCTAAGGGCAGGCCCAAATTATGAAGCTAATAAAATACCATTCAGCAACAGATAACTGTCTTGTGTTTGACTATTCTGTATTTTAAAAAGAAACGTGGAAATACAGTAGATCCGCTTAATCACCACATTATGATTTAGGGGGCTCTGGGGACATTATAGTCAGAATGGCTGTCTCCACTACTTACTAAGAGTGTAAATTTAGCAAGTCACTTAACCTTTCTACTCCTTAAGTATTAGATTTGTAACATGTGGCACTGATTTGCAGACTGTTGTGAGGAGTAAATTAAGGAGAAAACATAGGTAAAGCCCTTGGCAGAGTTCAAGGAATATTAGTTCCTCTCTCTCCTTCCTTGATTTCAGCCCTCATTTCCAACAATAAATCTGAACGAAGTCTGGATAACAATGCATGAAAAGCCTTGGTAAGTCTCTGCAATTAATCATATTGCCGGGCAGGAGGCGGTGCCCCCAATATTGACATTTTCCTACTGCCTTCAGCTGATTCACGAGAGCAATAACCAGGACTTAGCTGGGTGACGATCACCAAACAAGCCTTTCAGGGGTGATCTCTAAATTACTTAGCAATAAGCTTTGAGAGCCAATTCAATGATCTATCCCCACCATAAAAAATTAAATTTTAGAATTATAATTAATCATTGCTCAGTAAGTGAATCTATTATTTAGCTTAAGCAAAGATATTTTACTCCACAAAACACCCCCATTCCACTTGTGGGTCCAGACAAAACTTCTGACTCAATTAATGAAAAATAAGCCCTGGTGTGGGTTTTCCGGCATAAACGTTTGCAGACAACTCCTATTTTACTGTAGCAGCGTCTATCTAATTTCTGATATCCCACAAGGACTGACCATGAGTTGAAATGAGATTCCTGCCTCCACAAAGCCAACAGATTGGGGGTTGGCCATGCTTTTAAAATATTCCATGCAAAAGTGTTGCCGAAATTTTTCATGATGCAGGGGTGTGGAGCTAGGACAATATAAATTGCACATCTAGACAGGCTCAAAATGTTCCCTCCTAAAAAACAATCTCCTAATAGAAATGCTGTGGTCTAGCCAGCTAATTCTTGTGGTTGTGTTGCAGACACTGTTGGGCTGCCTCACCAACCTATTAACCACCTTCAGTTTTGCCAACAAGCTCCCCGGATTGGTTTAGGTATCCACCATATACTTCCTAGTCATGTGCTTCAGGAAAGTGAATCCAAGCCCCAGCCACGGGTGATCTTATCTTTTTTCTTTTTTGAGAGAGAGTATGAGTGGGGGAGGGGCAGAGGAAGGGCAGGAGAGAACTCTAAGCAAGCTCCAAACCAGTGTGAAGCCCCACGCTCATGATGTGGGATCATGATCTGAGCCAAAATCACGAGTTGGAAGCTTAATGATCTGAGCCACTGAGGTGGCCCAGGTGGTCAATCTTGATTAGTCCAAATCAATCATGGAGAGTCCCTTCCCTTTATCAAGATTAGTCTTGAAAAGGCTGTGACCTAATTTTGGCTAATGGGACAGGAGAGAAGTTTGCTGGAGGTGCTTCTGGAAGAGGTTTTGAGTTTTTAAAAAGACGTATCAAAAAAAAGAAAAAGGAAGAAAGGAAAGGTGGTAAGGAGAGATTTTTCTTCCTCTTCTTTGAGGTGTTGGAGCATGAGGATGTGACACTCATATTGCTGTAGGCATCTTGAAACCATGAGGGACCATCCATGACATGCCGAGGATGGCTAAGCAGGGGCGTGGCAGCACTCCAGGTCCTTGACGGGTCACTGAATTGCTAAACTGGCCAACTCCAGACCTTCCTTACTTCAGAATGTCTTATGCCTTGTTTTTCTTTAATCTATTTTGACAATGGTTTTATGTTACCGGTACGCAAAAAAATCTTAGCTAACAGAGGCTGAATTAAATAGTGTAAAAATCTGAGAATGTTCTGGAAACCATGAGTCAACTTTAATCATTTTAGTAAATTACCAGACTACTCAAGCAGACATAATCTTAATGACTTGGTCTTAAAAAAAAATCATACTTTGCGTATTAGATCTTGATATTTATGCTTTTGACAAATTTCTTCAAAATGTGCAGGATCACTTTTTGGGTGAATTTTTATTGAACTCAACTGAGACTAGTAAACAATAGTCCATATCACATCTTTTGCTATGGCTGTTCATTGTCATTAGTGTAGGACTTTTCTAGTCCAGTATATTTAAGGATTTTTTTCCCAGGTTTACAAGCTAGCTCATCCATAATTCTACTTTATTCCCTATATTTGAATTATGCCACAAGTCTGTTGAGGCAATTCTAACTAGCATTTATTCTTTTTTTTAAGGTTAACATTTATTGAGCAGTTACGATGTGGCTGACATACTAAGTGCTTTACCTTTTTTTAATCTTTCATTTATTAAAAAATTTTAATGTTTATTTTTGAAAGAGAGAGAGAAAGAGAGAGAGAGACAGAGCATGAGCAGGGAAGGGGCAGAGAGTGTCACACACACACAGAATCCGAACCAGGCTCCAGGCTCCAGGCTCCAAGCTGTCAGCACAGAGCTCAACACAGGGCTCAAACTCATGAACTGCGAGGTCATGACCTATGCTGAAGTCTGACACTCAATGACTGAAGCACCCAGGCATCCCTATCTTTTTTAAACTATCATTTTTTAAATAGAATAATTCTAGGAAATAATGTATAATAAGTTCATGTAATCTCAGTAAGATATAACACTTAGGAGACCAGATAGATGTTTTTGACTAATGGTTTAGAGGTAATACATATTTTCTTGTTTAGAAAAATTCTATTTTATACTATATGTTTTATTTTGAATAATGCACTGGGTCTGATCTTTGTTCTGAAAATTTACAATGCTTATTTATTCAATAAATATTTGAGTGCCCACCATGTGCTAACTACAAAAATAAGACATGTCTGCTCTAAAGGAATTAGGAATTGAGTAGGAAAGTGGGCAAATAAAAGGACAATTCTAAGACATCTTTTCAAGATTCTATGATGTCCCTTTAAACTGTCTGTTATGGGGCCCCTTAAAAGAAATACCTTCCCTGGACATGGAAGGAATGTTGGAGATGGTTACTGCTAATCAAAATTTCTTAACAGCTTTACTGAGCTACCATTCTACACTATTAATGCATTCAAAGTGTACACTTTAATAGTTTTTAATATATTCACACAGTTGGGCATCCATCACCATAATCAGCTTTAGGGTCATTTCATTAGCCAACAAGATACCTTGTACCCATTAGCCATCCCCCTCCAATGCCCACTCCTCAGCCCTAGGCAACCACCAATCTACTTGTTGTCTCTATAGATTGGTCTGTTTGGGACATTTCATGTTGTGGAATCACACAACATGTATTCATTTGTGACTAGCTTCTTTCCCTTAGTGTAATGTTTTCAATTTTCTTCCATGTTGTTACATGTATCAGTACTTCACTCCTTTTTAATGCTAAAAAATATTTCATTGCATGGATATCATAGTTTGTTTATTCATTCATCAGTTGATGGACATTGGGGTTACTTCCACTTTTTGGCTATTATTGATAATGCTGCTATGAACATTACTGTTTTTCATGTGAAACATGTTTTCATTTCTCTTGAGTATATACCTTGAAGTGGAATTGCTGGATTATATGATAATTCTATGTTTACCCTTTTTTAAAAGTTTATTTATTTATTTGGGGGGGTGGGGAAGATCCCACCTGCGTGTGTGTGCATGAGCAGAGGAGGGTCAGAGAGAGAGGGACAGAGAGAATCTCCAGCAGGCTCCATGCTGTCAGCACAGAGTCTGATTCTGGGCCTGACTCGCTCTCACAATGGAGATCATGAGCTCAGCTGAAACCAAGAGTTGGCTGCTCAACCAACGGAGCCACATATGACCCCCAAACCTTCCTTTTAAAAAACCATTAGATCCACATTTCCTGTGATATGTCACTACAATTCACTACAGGGTACATGTTTATTTATTTTTTATTTTATTTTTCTTTTTATTTATTTTTTTTTTTATATTTTTATTTATTTCTAAGAGAGAGAGAGAGAGACAGCGTGAGCAGGGGAGGGTCAGAGAGAGTGTGATTCATATTCTGAAACAGGCTCCAGGCTCTGAGCTGGCAGTCAGCACAGAGCCCGACGCGGGGCTCGAACCCACGAACCGCGAGATCATGACCTAAGTGAAAGTCGGACGCTTAACCGACTAAGCCACCCAGGCGCCCCAATTTTTTATTTTTTTAAAGTAGTCTCTACACCCAGCTTGGGACTCAAACTCACGACCCTGAGAACAAGAGTTGATTGCTACACCAACGTGAGCCAGCCAGGCGCCCCTATGTTTAACCTTTTGAGGTACCACCTGACTGTTTTCCAAAGCAGCTGCACCATTTCACATTCCCACCAGCAGTATATGAGGGTTCTGATTTCTCCATATTCTTACTGACACTTACTATTATCTATCTTTTTGGTTATAGCCACCCAAGTGGGTGTCTAACCGAATTCTTATCGGTTTATAAGACTTAGCAAGTTGATAGTATCATTGGTCTATATGACTTAGCAAGGTGAAGAAGAAAGGGAATGCATCTAGGAAGAGCAAACAGCATGAAGTGCCCATGTATTTAGGTTTGGTTAGGGCATCAGACGTATGGGGGCGGGGCATGTAAGAGACGAGTCAAGGGAGTTAGAGAAGGATTCTGCTAAGGACTTTGGAATTTATTTTGAGGGAAATAGAAGCCAATAAAGGGTTTTAATCAAGTGAGTGTCATGATCAGCTTTCTCTTTTTAGAGTCACTCTGGGAACAGTATAGAGACTGATATGTGGAGACTGAAATGGAAAATAGAGATATCAAACAAAAGGGTCTCGTAGCAGACTGGGTGAGAAATAAGGGGAAAATGGAGCATGGAAAAGGCAATAAGATGTAAAAAAGGGGGGCGTAATCAAGACATAACATGGAGGTAGAGTCGACAAGGCTCTCTGTTTGAATGGGGATAAGAAAGGAGAAGCCAAAATAACTCCTTGGCTTCTGTTTTTGACAATTGGATAAACTTATCATATATAATATTAAAACTACGAAAGAGTGGTTAAGATACATATAAGAGGGCTATTGAATTCACCTAGGTATGGAATACATTAGGAGGGAAAAAAATTGAGACAGAAGGTTATGAGTATGGCTGTAGGTATAGTGAGTTTGTGGGCCTTTGGGAATTCAAATGGAGACATTCAATAAGTAGTTGGATATGTACATCCAGCGCTCTGGAGACACATCTTTCATAGAAGCAGAGATTTAGAATAAGGAAGCACATAGGTGAGAACTGAAGGTCTGGGAGTTGATAGTATCATCTAGAGTTAGCCAAAAGGAGTTGGGGGAAGGTCAACAACAGAATCATTGGAAAGGCAAACGTAAGGGATTGGCAGAGAAAGATGAACTTATAAAAGAGACAGAGGTATCTCAGAAAGATGAGAGAAAAAGTATGTAGCACGATATCATAGACACCAAGGGAAGAAAGAAGTGAGTAGTCAGGCAGATTATCAGATAGAGAACATAAAAGTCAAGTAATATTTCAGCTGAGGCATCCATTGTATTTAGCAAAACTTTCACTGCTATAAATACAATTTCAGGAAAGTGGTAGGTCAAAGAGTAAATGAGAGACATACTTCCTAACAGGATAGAACATGAAGTTCATATGTGATGCAATCTGTTTGTTGCTAAAACAAAGCGATGGTAGGTTTTTTTTGTTTTTTGTTTGTTTGTTTGTTTGTTTGTTAAGCAGAAAAGGTAAATAACAATCTGGACAAGATAAATCTGAAAATATTTAAATGAAAAAAATAAAATTCAGGAGAATGGGCATATTGGCCAATATTTGCAAATGATATAATCATCTGCCAAAACAACCTCAACAGAATCAATAGGCAAACTATTAGAACCACTGAGAAAGTTCTGCCAGTTTAGAGATTACAATCTTAATTTATAGAATATTGTTCTGGTGATCTATTCCTGTATATCAAACTATCCCAAAACTTAGTAGCTTAACAATAATTTATTAGACCTTACTATTTACAGCACAGGGCTCAGCTGGGCAATTCTTGAGCTCCTCATGACCTTGACTGGGGTCAGTTGGTGGTATTCAGGCTTTAAGATGGCTTAGCCCTCCTTCCTGATGCTTTGGTAAAGACGGTTAGAAGGCTGGACTCAGCTGGGCCCCTTTCCCTCTCTTTGTAGTCTCAGGGCCTCTCTGTAGGATGTTTCCATCAGGTGATTGGACTTCAGGGCTCCAGGAAGGAGTATTCCACAAGACAGGAAGTGCAAGCTGCCAGTTTCTTAAGGCCTGGGCCTAGAAAGCTGCATGGTGTTACTTCTGCCGTGCGTTTGTTTGGGTCAAAACAATCGCAGAGTCTGTTTATATTTAAAAGGAAGGGGCCTAGACTACCACATTTTGATGAGAGGAGTGTCAAGGAATTTGTGGCCACCTGTAGTCCTCCACAGAAGCTGACAGAAAGGGAAATGTATGTAATCTCTAAAAATTATGAGATCAATGGCATTAGTAGCAGGAATATACAAAGGACCCCTGCAAACCAAGAAACGGACAGCTCCTCCAATAAAAACAAAAAGTGGACAAAGACTGTACATAGGAAATTTACAGAAGTGGGAACCAATAAGGCACGTGCGTGCAAAGAAATGCTGAAAATCATTGGTAGTGCAATGCAAATCAAAGCAACAACGAGCTCTCAGTTTACAATAGACTTTCTCAATATGGCATTGGCGATATTTGGGGCCGGATAATCCTTTGAGGTGGGGGCTCCTCTGTGCGTTGTAGGATGTTTAGTAGCACCCCTGGCATTTGCCCACTGGATGTAGTACACACACCAGCTTTGTAACAATCAAAAATGTCTCTAGACATTTGCCAACTGTCTCCTGAAGGACAAAATTGCTCCTGGTTGAGAACCACTGCTTTACACACCTGTCAGCTTTGTTTGATGAGGAGGTTTCTGTGATGGTCTCTGTGAGGGAATAAAAAAATCAACAGTCCTTATCTTTTTGAGATATATACTGAAATCTTGATAGACAACATGATATAATTTCTGAGAGCTGCTCCAAAATTAATTAAAAAAATAGAAACAGTAGCCAGGAATAGTTATGATTGGTCAGAAATTGTGGAAGCTGGGTGATGGTATATGGGAGCTCATCATACTGTTCTAATTTTGTTTCTTTTAAATTCACTAATAAAAAAAAAGTTACTTTTCTTTTTCTAGTCTTTAAGAGGGGATGTTCACTAAGGTCACGATAAAGTTACACTGACTGTGATTGCCAGGCTCACATCCAGGAAGCATCTAGGCAGACATAACCTACGTTCTGCTGGATTTTCAGTTCTGCCATGAATGGAAGGCAGGGCAGAGCAAAGTGGGTTGCAGATTTGAAAGAATTCTTTTGAATCCTCTCCTACTACAATCTTGTGATGTAGAACTAACAGCAGATATAATGAACTTAAATTTGACATTTAAATCTCGATTAGAAGAAACGAAAAAGGGGGTAGGGAATAGGGGATATTTTCTGTGCTTTCTTTATTCAGAATGTGAAACTGTGCTGGCATCAGCTAGATTCTTAGTTGCGCTTTGAATGTGCTCCCTCCTATGGTCTATTCTGGAAAAATGAAGCTTCTTACTCCTTAGAATCCTGGCCCCTGAAATGGGCAGTTATTAGGATTCCACACACGTGCAGAGTGATGCCCAATTTGAGGGTCTGAGTAACTTGTCATATAAGTTGACTTTTCTGTGCATTTGTATCTAGGAGGGTCCAGCTCAGGTTGATGTCCTGGGAAGGAGTGAGGCTCTCGCTTAAATCCTGAGGGGAAAAGAAAAGAGAAGGAAGGACAAGCACAATCAGTCAACAACGAGGAGTCTTAGTAATCGGCTTCACTCTTATTTCTGAGAGAAATAAGTGTAGGGAGTCCTGTCAGAACTGAGAAAAGAGGGAAATCATTCATTCAGTCATTCACTTATTCACTCAGTTTACTTTCATCGGAGTTCCTTCTATGTTCTAGGCACTGAGTTAGGTCCTGTGAATATAAGGATTGTAAAGAACAGTCCACCTACTATGTGTTGAAAGTGGCATTTTTTTGTTATAGCTTGTATCATAGGTTGTTTCAAGGTAGTGTCCAAACTGGAAAGAAAAAGTAATCAATTAAAAATACAGGAGTCTACACCTAATACTGGGAAATAAAGGACACAATGACATGAATTCTAATAGGCTCTATCATATTTTAGATTGACTAGAGGTCTATGTGTTGTCAGTTTATATTCTACTAACTTTCATGGCTTTTGTGTGTTTGTGTATTTGTTTGTTTAGGAAAGATTTAAGGGCATGATGCAGATGAATGACAAATGAAGGTAGACAGCCTAAGTCAGAAGACACATATTTATGTTGATGAATAAAGGCCAAAGAGAAGTAAGAGAAAAAGAGTACTTGTCCTTTTATTACTTTAATATTCTACTTCGTAGTAAAAGAGGACAGGAGTTCTAGCTAAAGACTGCCTGTCCGCTCCCAACCACCTCAATGAACAGAGAAGCCTGAGAGATCTCAGCATGGAAGTTATCAGATTCCTACCTCTAAAAGGGCCCTAGTATTTCTTTTGGTAACAGAAGGAAACAGAAGGGAAGGTCAGATTACCTGGGAAGGCAAAGGTTTGGGTTGCACGATATTCCTCAGGTCAAATTTTTCCTGGTTCCAGTTGCCCATCAGGGTACGGTTTGAATAGGCATTCTCATTAGTGGTACATCTCCATCCATACTGGAAAAACTTGGACACACTATTCCAATCTGTCCACACTTCTGCATGGCCGTCTGCATTAATGATGCTGCCATAGTGTGGGTTTGCAAAGAAATAGGCAAGGGCTTGTCTCTGGGAAAAGGCAAAAACAGAAAAGATCGTTGCATAAACTAGGGAACAGAAAAGGCATTCATCCCGGGGCGCCTGGGTGGCTTAGTCGGTTAAGCGTCCGACTTTCGCTTAGGTCATAATCTCGCGTTTTGTGGGTTCGAGCCCCGCGTCGGGCTCTGAGCTGACTGCCAGCTCAGAGCCTGGAGCCAATTTCAGAGTCTGTAATCTCCCTCTCTCTCTGACCCTCCCCTGCTCACGCTGTCTCTCTCTCTCTCTCTCTCCTAGAAATAAATAAAAAATATTTTTAAAAAAAGGCATTCATTCCTTTCTCACCTTTGGCCAAGCGTAACGTAAGCACACCTTACTAAGGATCTGTGTTCTCCTCCCAGTTTAACTGTGGCTCTGTTTCTTTTCTTTCTGGGGCATGCATCCTTTGACCTACCCTCTCAATCAAAAGTAGCAGAGGGCCATGTACATTGAGTGCCACCCTCAAAAAAGATAGGAAAACCTTCAGTATCCCAAGACTATATGGAAAACAAGGTAAATTTTCAGGAAATTTTGAGATGTAAGAGTATAAGGATAGAGAATAGTGCTATAGTCAAAGAGAACAGGGAGAAGTGAGAGTTGGATAACTAGATAACACAGCAAATGTTCAATAAGTGATAGCTCCCTTCTTTCTGGACTTAGGTCAAATGCCACTTCTTCCATAATGTCTTCCCTCAAGTTAACTTCTCTCTCCTTTGTGTCACACACAATGGTATCCTCATACCTTTAACTTTCTACCATATTTTAGAGTTCTGCAAATATGTGTTGAAGTCTGTGTTGAATATCCTATGCTAAAATGCATACATCCCTTGAGGACGACACCTGTATCTTATTATCACACCTTCTTCCTCCACCTGTCCTCCCAATCAATAGTGCTCTGCACATATCAGATGAGCAATGTCTGAATTTCGTTTTTTTTGTTTTTTTTTTTTTTTTTCTTGGTAAGGAAGCAAAAATCTAGCCATATTTATTTTGGGCCAAAAGGTGACTGTGGTCCCTTGGCTTGGGGGCAAGACAGTACCTTCTCTGAAGAAGAGCATTTTGATGGTAAGTAGCTTGTGTTGTTTGAAGATTCTATAGGACAGTGATGAACAATCTTACTCAGCTCTTCCATTTTTTTTAAAGAAGAGATATCACTAAACCTGGCATTTCCCGTTCTCCAAGCAACGAAAGAATGTAGGTCACCCAGATCACCATGGCCAGGAGGCCATGATTTGGGAGTTACAGCCCACCGAGTCACCTTTCCACAGGTAGGGGCAAAGCCGACTGCGGCTTTGAAGGTAACTGCCCTCACACTATATGCCTTTGTGAAGACACATGCATGCACTGATGTCAACAAATAGCATAAGGGTGACATTATTCTTGGGGCCATAAGGAGAGACATCGTCATCTACTCAGTTGTCCAGGCGCTAAACCAGAGGCTTATCTTTGGCTCTGATTCTTCTTTCAACCCCTTACATCCGGTCTCTAATTCTTATTGATCTCTGAATCAGTCTACTTCCGTCCCCACTGCCAAGTTCCAGTTTAGATGACTATCAATTCTCGTCACCATTCTTGCTATAGTTGCCTGATGTCCTTGCCATCAGCCTTGGTCTTTCCCAATTCTTGCTCCATAGGAAAGAAGAATACGTGAAAATGAAAATCTAATTGTGTCATCTTCCTATTTAAAATCTTTCAGTGGCTGGCCACTATTTTCAGAGTAAGATTCAGGCTGTTAAAATGGCTTTCGATGTTCTCTATGACCTGGCCCCTGCTTCGCTCTTCAGTCTCACCTGCTACCCACTCCCCCTCCAAGTACATTTCGGCCATACTCAGCTATTGTGTTTCTCTATTGTGCTTTTGCATATATTGTTCCTTCTGCCTCTTCTCTTTACCCAGGTCAGGTGTACTTCCCCCTTCGTTTTCAACGCAAATTCACTTCATTTTAGGGAATTTTTCCATGTCATCCCAGAACTCAGTAAGGTTATAAATCCTGTGACCCCACTCATAGCACCGCATCCCACGGTACCAGGATTGCTTTTGCTGTGCGGTCCCCACCAGACTACAAGCTCCGTGAAATCATAGGCCACATCTTACTCATCTACGTATTTAGCCGCCATCAAGGCCTGGCACGTAACAGCCACTCAGGATTTCCTGAATGAATATAAGGTAGCAGATGGAAGCACCTGGAGAAATCCCGAGCAGCAGAGACAAGGGGCCGCAGTCATTTCGGACGAGGGGAAGGCTGTGTGACAACCGTCTGCGATGGTCACCTGCAGAGCACAGCCCACCCTCCCGACGTCAGCCCCGCCCCGCTTCTCTCACTCAGAACTCGCTTCGCCCCTGGGCCTGCCCCTCTGCGCTCGCTAGTGATTGCTTGTGACCTCATGCTGGTGTGACGAAGTCGCTCAAGGCAGCCTCGGGCTAAAAGGCATTTATTTCGACGCTCCTAAGGGTGTGGGGGAGAGAAGGGACAGAATGGTCCGTGTCTCACTTTTGTACTCCTAGCTATTTCATCCCCCTCCCTCCGAGTCGCTGCACCAGTTTGTCAAAACTGCTGGACGCTGTCCGCGCATCATCAATCAGCGACGCACAAAGAGGAGGCCCGCCAGAGGGCGCCCCGCCTCCCCGCCCTCCACTGAGGAAGTGACGTAAGAAAGCGGTGCCTCGGAGGCCGCGAGAGGGGAGCGAGTCGAGGCCATGGCCCCTCGGCGCCTCCTGTTGGTTGGGGAAGGGAATTTCTCCTTCGCCGCGGCCCTGAGCGAGACCCTGGATGAGAGCGCCAGTGTAACCGCCACCTGCCTCCAGCGCCCGACCGAACTGGCCGGAGATCCGGTGGCCTGGGAGAATCTGCGGCGCCTGCGCGAGCGAGGTAGCGAAGCCCCGCTCTCCGAGAAGCCCCGCCCCCATGCCGGCGCGGCCGGAAGTGGAATGGGCGGGGCGTTTAATTGCATTTGAGAGTCTGGTTCCCTGAAAGCCGCTGGTGGGTTTCAACCTGGGTTGTCTTGCACGGTTCAAGTCAGGGAGGGGTTCGGGTCTTGAGACAGCTTCCTGTCTATATTTCGTGCCAGGTACTGAGGTACGTTTTGGTGTGGACTGCACCCAGCTGGCAGATGCCCTTGAACTGCACCACAGGGAGTTTGATCGGATTTATTTTAATTTTCCGCACTGTGGACGCAAAGCTGGAGTAGCTAAGAACAGGGAACTGCTTGCCAAGTTTTTCCTGAGGTGAGGAAATGAGAACACTCACAAGTAAAATGTTGAAGGTGTACATTACATAGTTAACTGCACTGAAAACATTTTAGTTTGGGAAATAAGGCATACGTGTGTAAGTCACTATGATAGGTTTAGAGAGAAAATAAAGCTCCATAAGAATCCACGATCTAGTTGGAAAGGCAGGCATACAACCCTAAAAGTTACATAAAAGTACAAATAGTAGTTGGGCGTGTAAAGGGAGGATCATCTATTTTGGATGATGCGTAACGGTAGCCAGTATAACATATGGCTAAAAGCATGGGGTGTAGGAGCCAAACTGTCTGGATTCAAATCCCCACCCACCACTTAATAATTGTGTGATTTGGAGTAAGCTTACATACTTTTGCTTCTTCATCCCTAAACTGAGGAGATTAATGGTAGCTACCTCAAATCATTGTGAACTAAAAACTGTGCTTTACACTATTCTACCAAAACATGTGATACTGTTGGAGGTCTCTGGGGGTCGTAGTTGTCAAGAAACTTTTCACAGAGCCAGGATTTTAAGTTAGTATTTGAAGAACAGAATTTTAATAGGCGGGAAGGGGAGTGAACTTAAAAGAACAACTCTCAAAGCTGGGAAATGAGGGGCGCCTGGGTGGCTTGGTCGGTTGAGCGTCCGACTTTCGCTTGGGTCATGATCTCAAGGTTTGTGGGTTCGAGCCCCGCGTCGGGCTCTGTGCTGACTGCCAGTTCGGAGCTTGGAGCCAGTTTCAGTCTGTGACTCCCTCTCTCTCTGACCCTCCCCTGCTCACGCTGTCTCTCTCTCTCTCCTAGAAATAAACAAAACATTAAAAAAAAAAATTAAAAAAAAAAAAAAAAAGCTGGGAAATGAATCTGTATAGGAACTTTGCAGACATTGACCTTTCTATGACCTGTTCTATAATGAACAATGCAGATACAAAGCCAGATAATACCCTGGTCAGCCATGAGTATCAATTATGGGTTGAATATTGAATTTACATTCTTACTTCCAGCTGCTTCCTATGCAGATTTGAAGTCTGTGGACCTTTGTAAATAGATATGATTTAATTATTTTACAGCCAAGCCGTGTATTTACAGCCAACTTCCTATGGTAATTTCAACTTGTTTCTGATAAATTGCTGGTGTCCTCTTCCCTGTTAGCTGTAAAGATGTTCTCGCAGAGGAAGGAGAAGTCCATGTGGCATTGTGCAGAGGACAAGGTGGGACTCCTGCTGATAAGCCGATGAGAGAATGGCACAACAGTTGGCAAGTGGTTGCCATGGCAGCTCTGGGGGGATTCATTTTAAGTGACGTGCATCCCTTCAGCTGTGAGGCTGTGCCAGGGTACAAGTGCACTGGATATAGGTAAGTAGTTACAGAGGTCTGAGCCTTTTTCATCTCTCTTACTAATAATGAAAAAAGTCTCATAGGCAAACTTTCCCCTACCAATTTCCTGCTTTGGTCTCTAGAAATACTTGTTTTAAAAATGACAGTAAATAAATAAGTAAATAAGAAAGGAGGGAAAAGAAGAAACAAAAGAAAAGAAAGAAAAAAAGGAAATAAAAAGAAAAGAAAAGACTCACTGACTCCATACTTGGTGACTATTTTTTCCAGGAGTCAAGATAAGTCCTTTCATGTAGAAGGTGCTTTGAACCACATCTTCACTCGGAGCTTACCCTTTGAAGGTTCACAACCCAGAATCTTCAGGACCAAACTGGGTGACCGGTGGTTTTCCTTTCCAGAACCAGAAGCACTTGTAGGAAAGTTGAACAGGTAACCTGCTGTTTTACCAGAAGTTACTTCTATCTCTGGTTGCTTGATGGCAACTGTACGTTGAATGGATGCTATATAACTTGTTAATGATGTTGTGCTGTGAATTCTTGTCAGTCTGGCCCTACACAAGCCTTTTTAGAATTAAAATTTGTCATATTTTCTGGTATAGGGATCGTGGCTGTCAGAGTTCTGAAACACATGATACCTCTATTTATGGTAGATGGGTTTTTTTTTTTTTTTTTAAATTTATTTCTAGGGGAGAGAGAGAGACAGCGTGAGCAGGGGAGGGTCAGAGAGAGAGGGAGACACAGATTCTGAAATAGGCTCCAGGCTCTGAGCTGGCAGTCAGCACAGAGCCCGACACGGGGCTCGAACCCACGAACCGCGAGATCATGACCTAAGCGAAAGTTGGACGCGTAACCGACTAAGCCAGCCAGGCGCCCCGGTAGATGGGTTTTTTTTTTTTTTTGCTTTCAAGCTTACCTTAAAGATAATTCTTTTC
This sequence comes from Hyaena hyaena, assembly GCF_003009895.1. Taxonomy (NCBI): domain Eukaryota; kingdom Metazoa; phylum Chordata; class Mammalia; order Carnivora; family Hyaenidae; genus Hyaena; species Hyaena hyaena. The sequence goes on along the minus strand of NW_024080668.1, from coordinate 3,322,656 downwards.
TGTATGGCTATTTGTGCTTTTAATTCTTTATCCATTCTAACTATTTATTATTTGAAGTTTAAAAAGTTGTTTTTATGTGTGCTTAAACAGAGGTTTCCTAGAAGCACCTTCATGTCATCCTGTCAAAACCATTAATGAGAAACTCATTGCTGAACTGGGCAAAGTTTTCCCTCTAAAAAGGCTGAAGTGTTCCTTCCCTCTGCTGCCGGAGCGAAGCACTAGTGTTCTCACTTCCTGGAACTGTGACATTCTGTCAGCTGCCTTTTGGATTAGTCTCCATGAAGATAACTCAAATTCTGAGTCCCTGACTGATGGGACAAGACAAGACATGGAGGACTTTCTAGTGTTATTTTCAGAACTTAACCTTCTCAAGGATCCCGGAAGAGACAGTAAGGAAGAAGCTCATGAAGAAAGCTATGGCCAAACCAGGGTCTGCCTTAGGCCTTCTCTCCTAGTTCATGTTCAGGCTGTCGTCCAAGCACCAGACTTTATCCCAGGTTGCCTGCACATCCTCAGTGGACCTGTCTTTCGGAAGTGCCACATCTTGCCGTTCACAATGCCGGCATTTCATGAGACTTTATTTATCATTGGGTTTAATAAAAATCTGAAGGATGGTTGTCTTCAGTCACTACTGGATCACCTGAAGGGTTTTCTTGATAGCCTTCTGACCCAGACATTGCCGGAAGGCTCTAAGCTGAGCAGTTCAGTGGAATTTGTCTTTCAACCACATGGCAACCAGTATATTATTAATGTGAAGCCTCATAATTTTGGCTCAGATTGTGCCAAGGATCTGATTGTTGGGTCTGTCACCATATCCACTACAGGCATTATGCACAAAGACCAGTGTTTTATGTTTGTGTCCATGAACTTGGACCTACTAGCCATGCTTGTCTGGGGTATCTCTGACTGGAGGATGCTGTGGACCTTTGATCACCGTTTCCTGAAGAATTTTGTCTCTGGGAACATAGAACCCTTTAAAAGCTATTCCTTGTATCCTCCATGCTATGTTCATGATATTAGTTTTTGGTTAGATGAGAAGAAAGGATTTGATGAACTAGAATTTCACACGGTGGCCCGAGCAGTGTCTCAGGACACTGTCATATCCATAGAGTTCCTCAGTCGTTTTCAGCATCCAAAGACTCAACAGGTCAGTCTCTGCTATAGATTGACTTACCAGACGTGTGACAAAGCCCTCACCCAGCAACAGGTGGCATCAATGCAGTCCCAGCTTAGGAAAGAGATTCAGCAAAGGCTACACGTAATACCTCGGTAGTTTAGTAAATTTATTTCTCTGGAGTGATCCCCGTGGGTGTGTGGGTGTGGGTGCGGATGCCAATGAAAAAGGCCAAGTTATAACTGGTAGTCCTTTTTGGACTTTGATTTTTATAAAATCTTTAACCTTGTGACTTTGGCCAGTGTTGGTTGAGTGTAGAGAACTGTGGCTCAGGGTGCCTGGGTGACTCAGTCAGTTGAGTGTTGAGCATCCAACTCTTGATTTTGGCTCAGGTCATGATCCCAGGGTCATGAGATCGAGCCCCGTGTCAGGCTCTGCGCCGAGCCTGGATCCTGCTTCAGAGTCTCTCTCTCCTCCTGTCTCTCTCCCCTGCTTGTGCACTCTCTCTAAAATAAAAATAAATAAAAAATATTAAAAAGTAAAAAAGAAACTTGTGGCTCTGTCACTTAAAAGACTATAATGTGATCAGTGACCTTTGGAGTTGTACAGTATTTTGATCCTGAGTAATGACTAGGAAAACAAATACAACAAAACTGTCTTGCATTTTATATGCTCTATTGTGAAGATGCAATAGAATTTGAGTGTCTTATATTTTCCATACTGCTAATTCCTCTTTCTTTAACCCTATTGTATTATGTCATTACATCAATTTACAAGAGTGGTTTTTGGAGTCAGACCAACATTTATTAGCTTGGGTAAGTTGAAAGTCTCCATAATTAGTATTGGTATTATTATAATATTTACTACATGGTTGACTCCTGTGGGAGTCATTGAACTAGTTAATGTCAGATTTAGAGTTCACACTTGGGTCTGACTCTAAAGCCCACGTTCCTTCTGCCGTTGTTATTTCTCCCACCTAGTCGTCTTCAGTAGTAACCTCTCATCTGTAAACTTAGCCCTCCTAGATTTTGGAGGCTTCTGTTATAAGCATCTCTAAGAGACACTGGGAGACTGGCTCAGCCCAGGACTCTACAGAATGAAGTACTCTAATATTAAGTAATGGATGTTCCTGTTAATGAGTAGTTAGGCTCCACAGATTGGAATTATATTGCAAACTCAGAAGGAAATAACTGTCTTATTTGTTCTTGTATTTGGAGAAAAACGTGGGAAGTAAAGAATGGAAGCCAAGAAACACAATAGGAGGTTATTACGGTAACACAAACAAAAGAAAATGGTGACCTGGACCAGGATGGTAAGAAGCTGTTGGGTTGGGTAATATTTAAAAGGATTTGCTGGTGAACTAACTATATGTGCATGGGTGAAGGGTGTGGGGTTGAAGAAACAGAGGAATCAAGCAGGACTGACTCCGTGCTTTTTTGACCTGGAAGAATAGAAGTATCATTAATGGGGATGGGAAAACTGGCATAACAGTTGGGGGAATGGGGTAAAGAACCAAGAGATCTCTTATAGATATATTTATTGCTTAGCCTTCTACATACACTACAAGCGAATAGAGGGCAGATAATGTGAGATATAACTTGTTTTTATGCTCAAGGTAGCGTTTGAGCTGGATTTTAAAACAAGAGTAGGGATGTGATGGGAGGATTGTTAGGCAAGGACTGCTGCAGACTAAGTCTGGAGTTCTCTCTTGTCCAGCAAGAGATCAGACACAGAACTGAACACAAGAGATGCTAATATCTGGGAGGAGACAAGTGCCCCAAATGGGTTTCGTCTCCATATTTATTGAGCACTCAAGGTCTTACACATGTGGTAAACATGAAGAAAACAATGAGATAGTAATTATTAACTTGTGTATGTAAGAAGCAAAGGGTCTGGGGGGGGTGAGCAATGGGAGTTTGTGATCAAAGTATAATAGTATATTGGTGTCAGATGGAAAGTAATTTCCTGCAAGTGATATAACACGTTTCTCATGATCCCATTACACTATCTCTCTAACTTCCGGCACTTTCAACCCGTGGTGGCGGCTTCCCACCCTAAGCTTTTTTCTAACCCGTTTGTATAAGTAGAACCTATTTCCCCATAGAGGAATTGCACTTCAGGCAGAAGTACATATAAGGAAGCATCTAGGGCACTTTTCAGGCTAGTTAGTTGGAATGTAAATGTGTGTAGGGAAGTAGTGGGAGATGAGATCAGATTTAGTTGAGGCTGGATGTAGTTGATGTAAGACTGTGAATGCTAGAATAAGGCGTCGGTACTTCATTTGGCAGACAATAGAAAAACTGGTGATTTTTGATCAAGGAGGCAACATAAAATAGTGCTTTTGAAAATTAATTGCACAGGGGCGCCTGGGTGGCTCAGTTGGTTAAGCGTCTGATGTTGGCTCAGGTCACAATCTCACAGTTCTCTAGTTTGAGCCCCACGTTAGGTTCTGTGCTCATGGCTCAGAGCCTGGAGCCTGCTTCAGATTCTGCGTCTCCCTCTCTCTCTGCCCTTCCCCAGCTTGTGCTTTGCTTCTGTCTCAAAAAAATAAACATTAAAGTCTTTGAAAAAAATTAATTGGACAGTGTTGCATAGGATGAATTTGAGATGGGAGACCCCTGTTAGGATGCTATTGTAGCAGTCCTAGGTAGGGGCAGGGAGGGGCCTGCACTGGAGTGAAATGAGAGGAGGTCTTTGTAGGAGATACAGCTAGTCTGGGATGATGGATACTAATACTTGCCTGTGGGAATTGAGCACTTTGATCAATCTCCATTGTCAATAATTTTAGTATTAAATAATAACCTAGGACCTTGTCAAGTTCAGCACTCTATATAACATCCTAAGTATACAGCAATGTATAGTAAGTTGATCGTCATTTAAGTTTAAAGACCTTCTAAAACAACTTCATTATTATTCCTTCCTCTGGGTTTTATGTATACGTTTTCATAATTTTATGTATATTTATTCATATTTTACATCTTTTTATTTTTTAAGTCCCCTTAACTAATTTTTTGGATACAATTCACTTTACTACTTTAGTCTTTTAATTTTCATACTGATTACTACCTTGACTGTGTAATTGCATTTACTCATGAATTTTTTTCCTTTCAAACTTGTCTTACTTCTAGTTACGGCTTTTACCCTCCACTAACAGAAGTCCCTTTAACATTTCTTGTTAAGGGTGCATTTCTGCTACTGGTACAGAGCCCCACAGGATGGGATAGAACACTGTGGTCAGGGTATCAGGAACAGATGAATAACGCCTGGGAGTCACAGGTGTGCTATCACCTGTTGACATCAGGCGCTTTCTCCTCATCTGCTGGTGGGAAAAGCATGGGCTTTGTAATAAGGTAGACATGGGTTGGACTATGGCTCCACCTTTTCTTAGCTAGGCCACCTTGGGCATAAACTTACTATAATTTACTTATTGATAAGAACAAGGTTGTTGTATTATATTTGAAAAGGATGAAATGTGTAAAATGTTTACCGAATTCCTGTAGTAGCAGTGGCAGTGCCTGGTGTCTGGTTGCATTTGTGGCACCAGAATTTTTTGGGCTTTCATTTTTCTCATTTTATATCCTGCCATTACTGCTTCGTCCCTCTGGGGCAGTTAATTAGCTACAGGTTGTCTCTATCACGCTCACCAAAATACAGGAAGGGCACTGTGTCCGTGACCTTTTAAGGACCTCCCCTCTCACCTGCAGCTGTCCTGTTATCTTTAACTGAATAAATACCTCTGCGTGCCCTGTAGAGTTGTTTGGTGACTTTGTGTTTGTGCTGAGAAATGAAGGAAGGGGTGGTGGTCGAGAGGAATATTCGGAGTTACAGATGGCTATGTTTGGGATAGCTGTGGTTGTGAAAGTCAAGTCGCACTTTCCGTTTCTTTTCTACTTTGGGATTTGCCCCAATTGGCCCAGCAACGCTATAAGTTAGCCTCGTCTGCGCATGTCAGGGACTTTTGTCCCTCGGCGGACACCGTTGCCAGCCACAGCTATGTCTCCGCGCTCGCCGCCTTGGTAGGGAGCCGAATTCTACCTTTTTTCGCCCGCGCCATGGCGAGCCGGGGGGCTCGTCAGCGCCTGAAGGGGAGCGGGGGCAGCGGCGGGGACACGGTCTCGGCGGCGGACAAGCTGCGGGAGCTGCTGTGCAGCCGGGAGGCGAGCGGCGCGGAGCCCAGGACCGAGTAGGTGTGCGGGCGCGGCGGGGGCGTGGCGGCCGGGCGGCGCGGGGCTGGCTCCGGGGGGTCTCCCGCGGGGGGCGGGGGTCCGGCCCGCCTGCCTCACCCCCCCCAGCCCCCCCCCCGGCCCCGCTGCTCTCCTGGACCGGCCCCGTGCGGGCCTCGCGGCGCCTCGGGTCCCCCGCCCCGGGTCCCGTGTTGCTCAGGGCTGCCGGCCCAGGCCCGCAGAGGGCTGGCGGCGCGGCGTTTGCGTTGGCAGAGCCTCTGTGGGAGACGTTGGCGAGAGCAGAGAGCAGACCTTTCTAGGCTGTCTCTCACGGTCTCCTTCATTGTCCGCAAAGCCCTGACCCCTTGCTCTAGAGTGTGGGGCCCGCAGCGGTCCCTGCCGGGGCTCTGCGGCTTAGGGCCGCATTGACGGAGCGGTCAGCACCCGGGACGCGAGGAGGTTGTGCGCTCCGCACAAGTGAGGCCTCTGGGCGTTTGAACAAGAGGGAGATGAATAAAGCGGTGGAAAGAAGTGACCTCGTTAAGAAAGAAAAGGAGAATGAGAGCTTTGTGGCCTTGAAGGAGTGTCTTCGATGCCATGTAGGGGATGAATGAGCTTACTCCTTTTTTTTTTTTTAATGTTTTATTTATTTCTAGGAGAGAGAGAGAGCGCGAGAGAGACAGCGTGAGCAGGGGAGGGTCAGAGAGAGAGGGAGACACAGACTCTGAAACAGGCTCTTGGCTGAGCTGGCAGTCAGCACAGAGCCCGACGCGGGGCCCGAACCCACGAACCGCGAGATCGTGACCTAAGCGAAAGTCGGACGCTCAACCGACTAAGCCACCTAGGCGCCCCTGAATGAGCTTACTCCTTAAAAGCAGGAAGTGGAAGGAGTAATTAATAAAGGTCTGCATTCCTTTCTTATTGATTTCTACTGAGAACAACTAACTTTTTAAGTGACTTACTTAAGTGTGTTTTGAGGGCCTTGCCATTCTTGTCGTTTCTGACCAGTTTTAGACCTTCTAGCTGGTGGGTCTTCCTGACACCTCCTTTCTTTGCTTCTGAGCAGGTTATCTGGAAACAAAGCAGGACAAGTCTGGGCACCTGAGGGATCTACTGCTTTCAAGTGTCTGCTCTCAGCAAGGTTATGTGCTGCTCTCCTGAGCAACATCTCTGACTGCGATGAAACCTTCAACTACTGGGAACCAGTAAGTGATTTCTTTAGTTGTCTTGTTCTTGGTTTCCCTGCTTGGAGCCTTGATGCCAATTAAGATACAAGTAGTATGCATACACGTGTGACTGGTGGTAAAACAACTTTGTTTTCACTTTTGTATTCTAAGCTGATCATTTACCAGTTGTTGAAGGCCACGGAAAATTGGGCTTTTTCACAAAAATAATTTGTAATTTTCTGATTTAAAATAAATTTTAAAGAATAATGCTTAAAGACATTTTTAAAAATATTAACACCTACTATGAAACTTAAAGGGAAAACAGTAGCTCTCTGTTCCATTTCTCACAGTCAAATCGAGTCCCTAGAGGGAACTTTCAGCTTTTTTGGTTAATCTGATGTTTGCTAAAATAAAACTACTAAGTGGTATGCTTGTACTGCTATTTCTTGATTTATACATTTGTAAGTCAGCTGACTTCCTGTTAGAGAAAATCTAGAGTGAAATTTCCCGATCCTTTATTGCATTAAGAAGAATGTTTAGTGTAGGTAGTTTAAGGAAAAGATAAGATTTAGAGTTTCTCTGTTTTGGTTAATGAGTATTTAAAAAAAAAAAAAAGGGTAAAATTCAAGCTTTCAACGTTGACCAAACAGTCTTAGGGAATTTATAATATCCTAATATTTTTCAGTATTGGGTCATTTTGATATCTATCGTTGCAAATCCTGTTGAATGTCAGCATTTTTTGTGTATCTTTCTTGTTAATTTTGCTTAGAAACTTCACCTGCATCCTGTTAGCAAGCATTTTTGGCCAATTTAACCCTGAACCTGAACCTATCTGTTTTGTACTTTCAGACACACTACCTCATCTATGGGAAGGGGTTTCAGACTTGGGAATATTCCCCAGTTTATGCGATTCGCTCCTATGCCTACCTGTTGCTTCATGCCTGGCCAGCTGCATTTCATGCAAGAATTCTACAAACTAATAAGGTAAGGGCAGGCCCACCGGGAAGCAGTTATAGCTGAACAAGAGGTGAGTCTTGGAACAGTTTTCAGAAAAGGAAAAAAATGGTTGGTTAGGACTTTTTTTTTTTTTTTTTTAGAATAGTCATTTATTCATTCATTGTAAATAAACATTAATGGAGCAACTTTTAAACATTTTTTTATTTTGATTCCGCAATAGTTAACCTACAGCCATACACCTTAGTTCCAGGTGTAGGATACAGTGATTCAACAATAATCTATGTTACTAGGTGCTCCTCAAGATAAGTGTATTCTTATTCCCTTTTATCTATTTCATCTGTCCCTCTTCCCCTGCCCCTCTGGTAACCATCAGTTTGTTTTCTGTAGTTAACAGCAGTTTTGCTTGTTTTTTTGGGTTGTCTCTCTTTTTTCTTATTTCTTAAATTCCATATATGAGTGAAATCCTATGGTATTTGTACACTGTTGTAAATGGCAAGATTTCATTGTTTTTTCTATGACCGAATAATCTTCCATCGTATGTATATACCACGTCTGCTTTATCTGTTCATCTGTCAGTGGACACTTGGGCTGCTCCATAACTTGGCTATTGTAAATAATGCTGCTATAAATATAGGGTTGCATATATCCTTTCGAATTAGTGTTTCATTTTCTTTTTTTAAAATTTTTTTATGTCTTTATTTTATTTTGAGAGACTGGGCAAGCGGGGGAGGGGCAGAGGGAGAGGGAGAAAGAGAATCTGAAGCAGGCTTCAGGCTCTGAGCTGTCAGCACAGAGCCCAATGTGGGGCTTGAATCCACAGACCCTGAGATGATGACCTGAGCTGAAGTCGGGCGCTTAACAGACTGAGCCACCCAGGCGCCCCAGCGTTTCATTTTCCTTAGGTAAATATTCAGTAATGCAGTTACTGGATCATATGATTATTCTATTTTTAACTTTTTGAGACCCCCTCCATACTGTTTCCCACAGAGGCTGTACCAGTTTACATTTCCATCAGCCTGCACAAGTTCCTTTTACTCCACATCCTCACCAACACTTTTTTCTTGTGTTTGTGATTTTGGCCATTCCAATAGGTGTGAGGTGAGATCTCATTGTGGTTTTCATTTGCATATCCCTGATGATGAGTGATGTTGAGCGTCTTGTGTCAGTTATCTGTATGTCTTCCTTGGAGAAATGTCTATTCATGTCTCTGCCCTTTTAAAAAATTTTTTGTTAGTTTTGAGAGAGTGCGTGTGAGTAGGAAAGGGACAGAGAGGGAGATGGGGGACAGAGGATCTGAAGCCGGCTCTGTGCTGACAGCAGAGAGACTGATATGGGGCTCCAAACTCCATGAACTGCAATATCATGACCTGAGGTGAAGCTGAACACTTAACCAACTGAGCCACCAAGCTGCCCCTTGGCCCATCTTTTAATTGGATATTTGTGGGTTTTTTGTGTGTTGAGTTGTATAAGCTCTTTTCATATTTTGGATATTAACTAATGGACCAACTTTTATCTGGCAGGTACTTTGTTAAGAGTTGTGGGTGTGACCCACAGTGACCAAATCCCTGCCCTCATGGAATTTATAGTTTAGTGGTAGAAGATGAACATCAAACAAGTATTTTAAATGCAGTGGGTCAGGGTACGTGGGTTATTCAGTTGGTTAAGCGTCTAGCTTTTGAGTTTGGTTCAGGTCATAATCTTACAGTTGTGGGACTGATCCTGGAGTTGGGCTCTGTGCTGGGTACGGAACCTGCTTAAGATCCTTCTCTCCCTCTCCCTTTGTCCCTTCCCTGGTCTCCTTCCCTCTCAGAAAGAGAAAGAAATGCAGTGGGTCTTAAGGCGGAGAAGTGTATGATGGGATAGCATATTAGGGAGGCTAATTTAAACAAAGTGCTGAAGGAGAATTAGTAGGAGTTAATGGAGACCTAACCTGATTACTTTTTAGGAATTTGCTATCATGTGTCTTGGCATGGATTTCTTTGGGTTTGTCTTGTTTGGAGATTACTAACCTTCTTAAATATTTAGGCATATATATATATATATATATATTTTTTTTTTGACAAATTTGGGCAGATTTTGGCTGTTATTTTTGAGAGTACTTTTTTAGCCCTGCCCTATCTTTTCTCTTAAAATTCCGGTGATATCAGTATTAGATGTTTTTATTATAGACTCCTAGGTCTCTGAGACCCTATTCATTTTTTTCCAGTCCATTTTCTATGTGTTGATTGAGCAATTTCTAATCTTCCAGTTCACCTATTTTTTCCTCTGTGCTCTCCATTCTGCTGTTGAGCCTATCTGTTGAGCTTTTATTTTGGTTATTGTATTTTTTTCAGTTGAAAATTTTCCATTTGGTTTTTCTTTATATATTCTGTTGCTTTGAGAATTTTTTTTCATTTACTTCCAGTGTGTTCTTAATTGCTCACTGAATCATTTTTGTAGTGGCTCCTTTAAAAGTTTGTCATATAATTCTGACCTTTGTCTCCTTGGTATATATTGATTGACAATTTTCATTCAGTTTGCCATCTTCCAAGTAATTTTCAGTCGAAACCTGGCCATTTGGGGTATTAGATTCTGAGACTCTGGATCTTCTTCCTGGGCCCGATGTGTTTCCTCTACATCTCTGGGTCTTACTTTATGCCGTCTGTGTGGTCTGGTTGCTTCTGATACCACTCTATCAGGAGAAAGGAGACAGTTCTCCACCTTCGTTACTGCCAGGTGGGGGTGGAAGTTGAGGTCCCCCACTTCACTCCAGTGGGCAGGATAGGGATACTTCACTACTGCTAGGTGGGATGAGGAGGTGGAAGCCTACCTAGGCTTACCCAAGTAGTCTTCACTGACCCTGTGTCCAGAGAGGGAGCTCATTACACCAGCAAGGATGAAGGCTTCCTACTGGACATTTGATGGCCTGGGTGGGAGTTGGGCTACTTCCCCCCCCCCCCCCCCCGGGGTGCTTGCTGGAGTAGAGTGATTATTGACTAAAGGTTTTCTGTGTTGTTTGGCTTCTCCTGTCTTGGCCTCTTGGCTAGATCAGCCAAGCTTTGATTGGTGTGTGTTTGTCAGTGCTCATTGGCATTTCTACTGCCACCTTCTTTAGCTCTAAGTCTGAAATGTAGAAGGCAAAAAGAAAATTGGGGAACTCCCCACTGTTTTTTTCCTCAGGTCCTAAAGTCCCTAGGCAGTCTGGCACCTTCTCTCTACCTTGAGTCGTCTTAGGTTTACTTTACCTGTAATGTGCAGTTTTTAACTCTACATAGTAGGAGGAATAGGGAAAAGTATAGCTAATCCATCTTGTATGAGGCAGAAGTCCCTGATTAGAGAGCTAGACGTTCAGTAGGAATCGGCTAGATAAAGGGAAAATGGGGATGAGGGAGGAAAGCCATGAGGCTGGGAAGAGGGCCAGCATGGCCTTACATAAATAGGTTTGATGCTTGGAAGAGAGGGAGTGGTGGAGTTAGTTGCAAGATACTGAAAGGTAGGAGGAGGCCAGATTTATACAATACCTGGTAGGCTCTCATAAGGAATTTAGACTTTATCCCCGCCTCCACCGGCCCCCCAGGACATTCTGAAGCTATCCAGAGGTTTTAGAGGAGAGACATGATTGCATTTGCATTTTAGACTCATCAGAAAGATAGTACCTATAGAAGGTGATAGAACTGTCCTTTGCTTCCCTATCTTTTCATTTCTGCTTTCTTTTTTTTTTTTTTTTTTAAATTTAGAAGAAAGGTATACAGGATGAGGTCTTCATAGAGAAATAACAATATGCAATGCTTAAGGATTTTATTTCCGCTTGAATATCCACTGTTCCTTCCAGTTTGACGTGTTCAACCGAATCCTTCATTTTCTATCACTTTTGCTTTTATGTTAATGACAGGAGCAGGAAGCACAACAGGAATGAAGATTTCCCTTGTTCTTTCTTCTAATCTCCTCCCTGTTAGGTTCTGCCAATGGAAGCCAACAGGGGGCCACTTGGCAAGGGGGAATTAGCTTAAAGAGTCCCAGCCCCAGCATCCTGATGCACAGTAGAGAGGGTGGATTGTTACTGAAAGACCATCTGGTAATAATTGGCACCCCTTAGTGTTGGTTACCTTTCCAACTTCTTGCTACTCTAAATAAGAATACCTTTATTTTGTCTCTTTGAACTATGTGCTCAGGAGTAGGATCCTGTACATAGATCCATAGGCTACTTAATTTCATGCATGGGGTACTGCCAGATTGCTCCCTAGAATGGCTATCCAACTTCACACTTCTGCAACAGTGTTCCACATCTCAGCCACCTTACACCTCCTGAGCACTTGATATTTCTGACTTGCTAATTTTTGCCCTTCTCATGCATGTGAGATGTTTCTCATTTTAATTGGATTTCTCCGATTACATGTGAGGTGCAACATTTCATTTAATAGTCATTCGTATTTTTTTTTTTTTTCTGTGAATTACCTATTCATATCCTTTGCCTGTTTTTCAGTTGGGTTTTCTGGTTTTCTTTACGGATTTGTAGAAGTTCTCAAAGTAACCACTTGAAGGTTTTAGGTACTGGAAATCTTTTGGCTGTTGCCTCTCTATTGTGTCTGTGGATCTTTGTTGAACAGAAATCTTTAATTTTGATACAGTCAGCCCAATTAGTTTTTCACTTATGATTGGTGGGTTTTGGGTCTTTCCAAAAGAAATCCCTCCTTACCACAGTTCACAAAGATGTCCTTACATATTTTCTTAGCTTTATAATTTTACCTGTCACATACGAGGCTTTAATGCACTTAAATATTTTTTAAAAAAGATTTTTAAGTAATCTCTACACTCAATGTAGGGCTTGAATTTGCAACCCTAAGATCAAGAGTTGCACACTCCACTATACTGAGCCAGACAGGTATCCTAATTTGAACATTATTTTTTATAAATTATAGAAAGAGCTTTATTTTTTTGTGGCAGAGTGAACTGGATTTTTAAGTCCTATCTGCTGAGTAATCCATCCTTTCTCTGATTTATGATACCATATCTATCAGGTACTTTATTCCTACATTCATGGGTCTTTTCTTGGCCTCCTTATTCTATGTCCTTGGTCAGATTGTCAGTACCATATTTTTATTATGGTTTTGTTGTGTGTGTTAAATATCTGGTTGATAAACTTCTCATGTCGATTTTATTACATTTATTTTATTTTAAATGTTTTATTTATTTCTAGGAGAGAGAGAGAGACCACGTGAGCAGGGGAGGGTCAGAGAGAGAGAGGGAGTCACAGACTGAAACAGTCTCCAGGCTCTGAGCTGGCAGTCAGCACAGAGCCCGACGCGGGGCTTGAACCCACGAACCACGAGATCATGACCCGAGCGAAAGTTGGACACTTAACCGACTAAGCCACCCAGGCGCCCCTCATGTCGATTTTAAAATCTATATTTTAAAAATGATTACAGGGACGCCTGAGTGGGTCAGTCGGTTAAGCGTCCTACTTCAGCTCAGGTCATGATCTCCTGGTTCGTGGGTTCGAGCACTGAGTCGGGCTCTGTGCTGACAGCTCAGAGCCTGGAGCCTGCTTCAGATTCTGTGTCTGCTCCATCCCCCGCTCGTACACTGTCTTACTCTGTCTCTCAAAAATAAATGTTAACAACAAAAAAAAAATCCTTCCAGAATCTGTTTGTCCTTCCCCCAAATTCTGCTGGGTTTTGATGAGAGTTGCACTGAATTATATATTAATAGGAGAATCAATGTTTATAGGTTTGTTATTTTCATTCTTAAAATGATCTGATCCATTTAGTCAGGTTTTCCATGTCTTCTAATAAAATTTTTAGGTGTACCCAATTCAGTCTTATTCTTGGGTAGGTTAAGGCTTAACATTCTTGATACTTTTTGTTGCTATTTGGAAAGAAATCTTGTTTTGCTAATTTTTTAGGTGGTCATTGCTCATACAGAGGAATACAGTTGATGTTTGTTTTTTTGATCTTCATCTAAATCTTGCTGAATCTCCTTATTAGTGTCCTTGGTTTATCAGGTGAATCTCTTGGATTCTCTTACATCTGTGCATAAAGTTCAGTGTCTTTTATTCTATAATACCTCATTTTTTTTGTATATCATTTTGCCCCAACCAGGACTTCTATTTATATGTTGGATGTTATTTGTTGTGGGGACATTGTTATCCTACTTCTAAATACAACTCTTATATTAACTCAGGTTAATTTTTAACTTTCTAAATGTGTTTTGTACTCTCCCCAATTAGATGAGGAGTGCTTATGCATGTAGACACTTGGTACTAAAATTATCTGAATTCCTAGGAGCATCTGGAATAGTGTTCAGTGTATACTAGATATTCAGTATGTTTTTATTGAATTAATGAATGAGTCTGGCATTTATTGGCTGAAGTCAGGCACTCAACCAGTTGAGCCGCCCAGGTGCCCCAAGTCTGGCATTTATTGGATCACTTTATTGAACTCTGGAATTTTTTGGTTCTAGTGATAAAAATGGGAAGTATTTCTAAGTCATATGTAATTCTATTAATTATAACATCTATTTCAGTAGTGCTTATATTCTGAGGTAGTCCAGGCTCTTAAACATACCAGTGTGCTACAGTATGAAAGCTATTCAATAGAACCCCTATTATTAATGTTTATTTTTTAAATCGGTGTTAATTATAAACTTAATGAAATCACATTACAGATACTTGGAAGTAGGAAGGAAAATCTGCACCTAACTCCCACCAGCTTGATTCAGCCGTCTTTACCATTTTCTCACATTTCTTTTCAGCCTTTTTATATGCTTCTGATTTCCAAAGCTGTGATTCTGACATGTAAATGATAACGTATTGTGCATTTTTACCTGGTATTGTGTAATTATCAATATATAATAGTTTAGGAAATGTTTGTTGAATGTAGGAGTTTTATATCTTATTCTTTCACTGTTTCTGTAACCGTAAATTTTATCTGTGTAGTAGTCCATGAAATGTGTAGCAGAATTGACTCCCCGCACCCCCCACCCCCGTAATCGGATGTTATATAGTTCTTTTAAACCATTTTCTTCCTTAAATTAATAGTGTTGCAATGACCATTTGCATGAGTAGAACTAACCCCCCTGCCCTTACTTCAGTTACGTCTGTGGGCTGGAGTCCTAGAAATAGGTATACTGGGTCTTGGGATATGACCATGTTTATGGTTCTTGATCCATACTGCCTTTTAAGAGGATTATACCAGTTCACAATGTTACTAATGACAAATGAAAGTGGTTTGATCTTGAAGGCTTTGTATGACTTTTGTTGGTTTTGTTAAAATTTTTTAACGTTTTATTTTCGAGAGGGAGATCGAGACCGTATGAGTGGGGGAGGGTCAAAGAGAGAAAGAGACCCAGAATCTGAGGACAGGCTCCAGGCTCTGAGC